>NC_090274.1:103154024-103361309 GCF_040414725.1 Anabrus simplex | reverse complement strand
AATCCATGGTCACTCATTTTCAATCGAGTGGAAGCGCGCTGTCGGGTGAGAGCCAAGGGTGATGAATTTGGTCACGGAGAGAAACGTTCTTTTTTTAATGCCCATTTTAAACTGTGTCTGACTGACAATAAAAAGGATCTAGTAGAATGTTTCAGTCATTTCTCGTAAAAATCAAGTTATTAAATACGATATCATTTATGCGAAGTTATTCATGAGTAATGCATTGTGCGATATTAGACGTCGGGATTTCTAGTGAGGATTTTATTCCAGTTCTTTGTCGATGATAATTGTGGAGCTGGGAAACAGAGGTTAGTTTTGTGAATCAGGTTGGACCTGTCATTGAAACCGGGATATGATAGCCCGAGGAATATTTTATAATGTTGGGAATGGAAAGAAATTCATAGAAATCCACAGCGGTATCAATTGCCGACGCGTATAATTAGTGTGGGCATCTTGAAGTATAATCTGTGCATTTTGTTGGTTAGAATATCGTATTTGTTTAATTATGTCGGCAGAGTTTAAAGGGAGCATTTTGAGAAGTCAGTTAGGTAGAACGAACCGGGTGGTTTATGTAACTGCCAAGCGAGCATGGGGTGAGGGACCTCAGCTATGATAGCGGGAAAGGAGTGGACTTGAGATTGTACTGTAATTCTCGGCCAGGGCATACGTTAAAATGCTGGATTTAGTTGAAATTCATAGCCGGTAATGATCTAAGTATTGTGAAATACTGTAAATGGGGACGTAGTGAACATTTGAAATCACGAACTTCGAGTATAAGGAACAGAGTAACCCAATTTCAGGGTTGTCCAAAATATAGAGCGATGGTCGTGACGGTCGGTTTGTCTGTGAGGGGTGTGCAAAATTCATAATGGTAATGACGAGATATGACATCGTAATTATATGGCGAGTTGTTTGGTTTGTACGTAGATTATTAGAATATCCAAGTGTTAATAACGGTTAGGACTAGATTACAATTTTAAAGTGTGATATCACGAGACGAGATATATAGCTGGACATGAATGATGTAACAAATTCTTTTCCAGCCAGATAAACATCGCAATATTGAATTCACATCACAGCTGCGTAGAAAGTTGTGAAGTAACCAGAGTCCGCGGAAATAAAATTTACTGTTCTTTAACATTTCGATAAATCATTTAAATTTATTAAATTATTAAATTCAGTGAAACCACATTTTGAAATAACTTTAATCAAGCGAATAACTTGGAGATGCATTCTGGAAATTTTAATTTGTTGTCTGGGGAATATTAAAAAATAAAGTAAAGATAAAAGGGACATATCCGAAGGAAATGGATTTTCTGCCACAAAGTTTGTGAGCATTGCTGTTGTTGTAATTATTGAACTTTGATTGATTGAGCAGTGAATGTGCTGGGGATAGTAAAGTGGAACTTTGGTCATCAACCGATGTAACTTAATTGTGTTTAGCCTTCAGCTTAGAAACTTGGATGGTCAGGGGGTCATCAACCTCAGTGACTTAGATTAGGGCCATATGCCATTGTAGCATCATTTCCTTGCGGTCATCATCCACAATGACTTTAAAGTAACTTAGAAGATTAGATGTCGGTCCATGACGTAGACGCAGGTCACATCGATTCAATTAAGGGTCCATGCCGTAGAACCACTGTGTGGCACACACCGATTGGACGGCCTTAATTATAACCAGAGTCCAGAGTTCGTGTTACGAGGGCTGGACCATAACGAATCACTATGATGGTACATGTGGTCTCACATGGAAGCCGAATTTAAGGATTTCCAGACTTTCCTTTCTTAAATGATTAATAATTGAGACAATGGTTTCTAGTAAGAATGCCCATCAGGCAATTACGTTAAAGCCTCACACCAGTGTTCTGACATTTATGTAAAAATGATTGTGGTGTCCAGTGGACACAATTGACTTCTATGATACCATTGACATGCTTCAGAATTTTCCTGAATAAATAGGAATCTTTTAAACAGACCTTTCATTCCGGTAGATAGATTAGAATTAATGAATCCTACCTTTACCTCAGCAAGTGACGAAGAACCCGAAACGACCCAAGAGACAGATCTCATGAACTTTGCTGATAGGTAAGGAAGGTAGGTATCCCTCAATATGGACCTAAAGGGTTCAATATCTTTAATGTCAAAATAACTTGGTGCATGGGAAGAAGTTTATTTTAAGTCTTTAACAGCCTTGCAAAACTCCTTGGAGTGTTTTATCAATGTTTTGGTGTAAAAGATGTAATTTTGAGTTTAAAATTTATGAATGAATTGAGAGGTTTTGTATGTGGACTTTTCGGAAAGTTACTTACCGGTCTAATACGTATGTCATTTTGTATGTAGTTTAGGCATAACCCTTGCTCTGGGAAGTCCTGGGTTCATATTTATGTGCTTCTGTATTTCTTGGCTGTTTAAGAGGAAGTTACTTTGCTTTAGTAGTCCTTTCAAGTTTCTTTGTACTTTTAGGGTGGTGTCTTTCCAATGACCTTAAATTGGTTGTTATTGAAAAAAGTTTATTTTCTTAATGAATTTGGTTTTGTTTATTATTACAACTGTTTCTCCATTATTGGCTTTCGTTACGACAACATTAATTTGTCTAATTTTACGTTGAAGTTCTCTATCTTTGAATTGTCGGAATTCGATTCTAGTCCTTTAGTTACAGAGGGATTCTTTTCCTAGCTTCATACCCTACATCATTTTCAATATTGATTGGTAGGGTCTGTTTGGCTGTTTTCATTTCTACTAACGTTTGAGTTAGTTCTTGACTTTTATTGATACTATGCGAATTGTGATTTGGTCCTTCTCTTAACATTTGTCATTCTTGTTCTGTGAAGGTCGTGTTCGACAAATTTTTGACAGGAGGTGGGAGTCCATCATTATAATAATAATAATCGTATGGCCTCAGCTACCGTGTGCAGACATTTCGATTTGACGCCATCTGGCTGTCTGCTCGTCAATTTTGACGTTCCGTTTTACTCTAGGCCCACTAGATGGCAGACCGAGTAAACCGGATCTCTCTTGGGCGTCTATGGCTGAGATTTAATTAATTTTGTCGGGTAAATACCAAATGTACCACCAGAGATCTTTTACATGCCGACATCGTACGACATGGAGTATCGAATGGACTTTCTTCCGCCCTTCAAAAATCCAACTACCACTGCCGGGTTTGAACCCGCTATCTTGGGATCCACAGAGGCAGCTGTCTATCATTATTAAAGGGTGCCTTAAGCTGTGGTGTATTTTGTATTTTGTTTTGCTGGGGCATTGTTTTTTAGATTTTCTAGTTTCTTATTTAATGTGAACTGTTTCTTTTTCATTAGACTCTCTATTTTATCTCTACTGTATTTTTGTACAGAATGCCATTCTAGCAGTACTAGGTTTGTTGAAGCTGAAAGGTGCGCTAAATAAAGTTCCCTAATAATAATAATAATAATAATAATAATAATAATAATAATGTTATTTGTTTGACGTCCCACTAACTACTTTTTAAGGTCTTCGGAGACGCCGAGGTGCCGGAATTTAGTCCCGCAGGAGTTCTTTTACGTGCCAGTAAATCTACCGACACGGGGCTGTCGTATTTGAGCACCTTCAAATACCACCGGACTAAGCCAGGATCAAACCTGCCAAGTTGGGGTTAGAAGGCCAGCGCCTTAACTGTCTGAGCCACTCAGCCCGGCAATGAAGTTCCCTGTTAAGGAAGTTCTTTCTGTATATAAATTTGATTTTTCTTTTAATCCAAAGATGGTTGATTTTTATTTGTGTTGTAATTTGGAATACAGTACATATGTTGTTTAGTGAGTCCATTTTAAAAATTTTGGAATCAGGTTGAGGCATTCTTTAAGAAATGTTTGGAAGTTTCATCTGTAGTTTTTGATAGATGTTTGCACTATTTCTTGCTAGTTAGCATTCGTATTACAAACTGTCCACTTCATGGCCACATCGATGAATTCAATAAAAAATTATTGAACAAATTAATTTAAAACACCACCTAATCGATACTTTAAGATTTTAACCTACTTACTAATCAATTGTTTCATCTAAGCTATTTAAAGACAGCTGAAATGACCAATAAGTGGTCGAAACATGTTCTGTATATGATTTTTAATAATTGCGCAAAAAATAAGAAATAAAGTATCAATTAGGTGGTGTTTTAAATTAATTTGTTTAATAATTTGTTGATGGTGCCAACTAGGCAGCCTGCTGATCACTAGATACTACAGGCAGACTTATTTTAATTTTGTGGAAATTTCTCACGAGCCATGATCAAACCCACAAGTTCAAACCATGAGTGAAGTACAGGAGACAGAATTCGAGAATGATCTGGATGGACCTGTGTTCGCCTTGAACCCAAGATATTGGGATATCGAGGACTTCACTCCACGTCTTGTCTGCAGAAGGAGCTACTCAACATATAAATAGCAAAATCCATAATGTCGAGGATTAGGGGTGTAAAATCTAATTAAGCTAAACAGTACTTACTTGTCTTCTTCTCTGAAACAAGCGACCAACTGACTTACTGTGTGTTCATCTACAGCTATTTCGTTCTTAATATCGCTGGAATGCTGTAAGGAAAAAATATGCAAAACAAAGTAAGAAATGTAGAGTAAACAGATAACTAGAGTAAAAATTTATAAATAGACATGACATAGCTGACAAAATAAATGGCATAGTTGCACAATAAAAATTTTTTTTTTTCTCCCGGTGTAAAAAGGAAACAAGCAAACAAGTGGCAAGTCAATATTATATGAAGAACAGGAACAAGAAAAGGAAATCATTACAAGATAAAGAGGACAGCACTGGAAGAGGGAGCAAAAGAAGAAGAAACACTTGACGGATGACAGTAATCTCTGCAATTTCTTTCTTAGCTTCCTACAACTCCTGTCATCGTGTTCATCCTCTTATGTGTTCTTAAATGACTGGTCACGTGTTTGTTTCTCATGTTCCCACGGATGACTCTGATTGTCTGATGTTAACCTGAGAAAGGTCGATCTCTTGCCTACCATGTTCAAGTTCGTACAACAGTCAGTTGATGGACTTTTCATTGACTATAGACAATCTGAAGGCTTTATTAACATAGACTTACAATATTAACATTCATATTTTACAATTCAATGCTAGACAAGTCAGAGATTACTATCAGAATATGACGGCTAGTTGCTGGTCCAGTTAGGCTGTCTGAGAACAAAGAAGTTGTTAATTGATAGAGAGGTAGAGTCCTTAGCCTAGAAAGCCAAGAATAATGGCGAAGAAAATTTGATTTGCTCACCACACACCGACTTATAAACTGCAGGCCATCAGGATGAGCAGGGGACACATGATAGGGTAGTATTCATCAGAGATACAGAGCCACAGGTTTTGGTTTCGTCTTAAAAGGACTCTGTTCGGAGAGTTTAAAAATACCTCGTACATTTCATATTCATGACCAGAACAGCCTAACCTTTCTTTAAATGATCATTCAACTGAAGTAGTCTGCACTTGACTTTGTGTGCAATGTCAGTTTAATGTTCTCTTTCAGGTTTTTTGAAAGAGAGAAACCTTACACATCGTTTCCTCATAAGTCAACCTTTCACTGTTCTAACAAAGGTGAAAGGATTCAATGTAGTTAAATGTCAATAGAGCAATATTGAAATTAATTCATCAATCTAAACCTTACTAAATACAGTAACCTAATGCCGTATATTTTCAAACCAACAACCAGCGAAAGAGAAGAAACTCCCATTGTCCTGTGTAGCAAATAATGCAAGAAAAATCAAGGCTCCAAAGCACATGGGTAACACTTCCCTGGAAAACCTCAAGGCTCAATTCATCACAGATGAGTCTCTTCAGGATCGGCTGCATCTATGGATATGCCACGGAGCACATGTAGAATTTTATTGGCTTTAATGTAATATTTTATACCGGAAAGGCAACCATTTTTTCACAACAACAAAGCTTTAAAAAACAATCTATATTAATTTCATGAGATGAAATATGCTTGAAACAGGCGATTCTCCAGATATATCCATAAAATATTTTCAATGGACTGGTTATATGAAGATTAAGTAGGCCACAGGTGGGTGAAGACAGAAATGATGTTTAATTAGCTGTAGAAAATGAAGGCGAACTGAAGTGCGGGAGATAAGGTAGTTGAAACGTTAAGAGTGACAACATCGCAGGAAGGACGCCATGAAATGGAATCTAATAATGTCACTGACAGCACACTGTATGGGTTACGAGCGGTACATGCCGTATGTTTTGAGAGCAATATTGTTTAATCATCACGCAAGGCATTTACTGCGAGCTTGGTTTGTTTACCATCGTCGAGGCGAGCCGGCTTGAACTAGCTATAGGTGTGTGAGTGATGTAGATGGAGGAGCACGATAGGCTACGCGCCGGACATGCCACGTGTTGCCCGGCATGGACTGGCGTGTTCCAGAAGAAAACGTCACACCTTCTCAAATTTTCGACTTGGAGATTTTCAAAACTCCTGTGATAATGATCGAATCTACTCGAGAGATACGTCATTTTGTACAGGATCATGAACCGTGTCTAATTCTGAGTTTCAAGCAAATCTGTCGGGGGATCCTCGAGCTATTCCACTTCATACATACCACGATATCTAATGACGTAGGAGCACAAACCGAATATAAGGCGGGCTGGATAGATCCAAATAGAGCCCAGTCTGACTCACCACGCCGCATCATTGCTGTTCGTCGGGACAAGTATATATTCAAATTATACAAAGTCTTACATTCTGTCAGTTGAGTTGAACTTAGAATCTGTGCGCGTGTTGAAACCCCAGTATTACAGTGGACTTAGGTTCTGATAGTCGAGTTGAATTTAGAATCTATACGCGTGTAGAAACTTCGAGATGTGACAGGTCTTTATGATTGTGGAACTTAGTTTCTTACTACGTTACCGTTGTGGAACTTAGTCTCCGAACATGTGTTATGGATTTCAAGGTGACACGCTAATGCGTTATATTATTAACTGTGGAATTTTCCTAAAACTCAACTTAATTTCTTGATTAAGTAGGAGTGTTCACGAAAGTGTTTAAACATTTTCACTACCATAAATGCAATTGATTACCGATTATAAAAATGCATACTCGTGTGCTTCGACACAAGTGATTAATTCTGAATGATAATTCAAACTGTGTATATAGTATATAGTATAGTACTATAGTACTATATAGTACTTGCTAACATTATTTCTGTCTTCAAAGTGTTTAATAATTAGTGCGTGACTGACAGCAGTGTCTTTGGATAATCTCCTGAGCAGTCATTTATTTAAGTATCAAGTGCGACAATATTTAAGTGGAAAGCCATCACGAACTGTGCCTAATGTGTGAAAAATCTTCAGTTTCATTATTTTTCTTAACTTATGTTCATGAACTGTGATTTTATTTATTTCTGAAGTATATGCTATCCGCATGAATATTTCAATTCTATCTACAAGGGATTAGTAGAGATCGACTGCATATCACGACAACAGTGATGCCAAATAAATGTGTCAGGGGCTGTGAAATTGAGGACACTCGTGTGAATAAAGTGACGAGTGATTACTCCACAACATCGTCGAAGAGCGCCTATAACTTCAGATGCTCGAGTTCGATCCCATGTCAGACCGACGTGGGTGTACTAGTTTCATTTCATCGTAGCGAGAGTGGCCTGCAGAACGAGTTCCAGTGCAGTTACGCATGGTGACCTGGGAGTACGGGTTACCTGATAGGCGATGTTGAAGACGGCATATATCTACATTAAGGTGATATGCAAGTCAGCATGCATTTATCTTAATAAAACTTCATTCTGTAGTAAATTTTCAAGTTTTCTTGTAGATAGGACCCTTCCTCCTGTACCAACCCCTAGCTGAGAGATACTTAATGCCATCTTAAATTAAATGAAAAAGTTGGGCTCTATTTACTGGCACAACACGTTAGTTGTATACCTACCTTAACTCAGAGCATACCTTCTCATATGCCCATGTAAACTGGCATAATGAACACAGCCTTGGGTTAGCTGGCAATCTAAGTCAGTGGCGTCACGATGTTTTAGAAACAGGAACAATGGAATTGGATCAACATTGATTGTGCCAGATGTCGTACAGCACTAGAGTGTGCTTAAAGTCTTCTACAAGCTTGCAGCGAAAGTGCATAGCCTTTAACGAAGGACGCCAATCAGTTGCAGACGTGGGTCAGCCAGGTCATCCTAGTGTCAGTGAAGGAGAAGTGCATGCTCTTGCCGTGTTAATGGACACTGGTCGATGTCATTTGGTATGCGAGCTGGCCCGCGACACCGGGTTAGCCAATATGACATTGCTTCATATTAGAAGGAACACCTGGGCATGAGAAAAATTTCATCAAAATGGGTTCAGCGTGATTTAACGGAAATGCAGAAATGATTACGATACGAAGCTGCTCGTAACCATTTGGAGTACTGTAAGTACGAAGAAGAGGCTTTCTTGTACAATATCGTAATGCTGGATGAGACATGGGCTAAACGGTATGAGCCACAGCTGAAATGCTGATCTAAATAATGGCATCATTACGGGAAGCCAAGAAGATTGAGAATTCGTGAGAACCCCAGGCATGTAAACGTTATAGTTATAATCATGTATGACTGTGCTGGTCTTATCCTAATGCACTATGTTCCCCCACAACATACCATCAATACATATTTCCCATTATTTTTCACGACAACGCACGGCCGAATACAGTGCAAACGTGGCTGATTTGTTCGGTCGATGGGGCAGGGAATTGCTGTACCGTATACTATAAGCCGTTGTGACTTTGACTTGATTCACAATATGAAGGAACCACTTCGGGGCATTTGCTCCAGAACTGTTTCAGAGATTGGTCAGGCAGTAAACTGCTCCATTCGAACTATCAACATAACAGGCGATGCAATAGATATCCTATGATGTCCACATTGTTGGTAACAAGATGCACACAATGCTGTTGACTACTCTTAAGGACAGTAAATCATGGTATAACATTCATACCTTTTGCATGAGTTGTAATTGAATATTTACTACTATTACAGTTCCAAACTTCATATATGTCCAAAAATTTTCTATCTTCAAACTTGCTAAATGGTGCGCCGGCACAGATAGGTCTTATGGCAATGATGTGATAGGAATGGGAAGGAAGCAGCCTTGGCATTAACTCACTGAACAGTTCCTTACGCCGCCAATTAGGACCGAACACCGACATACGGAACTGCTCCGTACCAACCTATAAACGTTTGTAGTTTTAGTTACTAGCAAGTGATATGTCTTGCGCCGCATGTAGATTACTTCTTGAAGTTCAGTGAAACTTCAACACTAGTGTCCAAAAGTTAGGCATAATCACTAAACGAGGTCATACCGCCTGATAGGAATGTCAGACGGATTGCTGAGCTAACGGAAGCTGAATTGCAGACCGTGTCACACAACATGTCCAAAAAACCAGTTTCAGAAAGGCTGTGATAGCTACTAACAAAACTTCGCAATGTCTTCCACAAAAAATATGCTGTTAATAGGGTGTATGCTTACCCCTAATGGCCACACATGCTTCGCAGCGACATGGCATGCTCTCTATCAGATGGTCCAAGAGCTCTTGTTGAAATCGATGCCATTCCTCCGAAGGGGCAATCCAAAGGTCGTGAAGGGTCATTGGTGGAGGCTGACGGGATGCATTGGGGAGACGAAATGCATCCCAGGCATGTTCTATAGGATTCAGACCCGCAGAACTCGCTGGCCAGTCCATGCGATGAATGTCTTCCCCAGCCAGAAATTCATCCACCAGAGCAACGCGGTGCGGTCGGGCATTATCATCCATTAAGAGGAAGTCTGGACCAACCACACCTCTGAAGAGTCGAACATGTGGTCTCAGTACATCATCCTTGTCTCTCAAAGTGTTAACAGTGTTCCTCGGACCACCCACGAAGATGCGCAGGTCCGTATGGCCATTCAATATGATGCCGCCCCACACCATGACGCTACCACCACCATACTGGTCCTGTTCTACAATGTTCCTGTGGTTTTATCGCCTACCCGGTTCTCTAGAGATTAATGTGCGACGGGAATCATTCTGCAAACTGAAGTGAGATTCATCTGTGAAGAGCACATGTTGACGGCTCCACAGTAAACGGGCCCGTCTCTGTGCCGGAATGAGCGGGACGCACACCGCTGGACGTCGCGTAAACAAGGCTGATGATTTGAGCCTCCAGTACACAGTTTGCCAGGAAACAGCAGCCTGTGAGACAGCTGAAAGCCCGCCAACAATTGTCTTGCAGATGTATTCGTATTTCGTCGGGCGGTTAAGGCCAGATATCGGTCCTGCTGTGGGGTGGTTACCCTTGGTCGACCTGGTGCTGGCCTACGACTAACATCTCCTGTGTCTCTTAATCGTCTCGAAAGCCTGGAAATGACACTTTGTGGCACATTCAAGGATACGGCGACCTCGATCTGGGTCTGGCCTGCTTCCAGTCGACCGAGTATTCTACCCTGCAAAACGGGGTCCAAATGGCATTGTTGTGCCATTATGTTGTCACGTTCACAACGAGACAACACTCTGCACACTATAACAGGACAAACACGACTGAGGGAATATGGGACGCAGGCACTGGCTGTGTTTACCTCGCCGTTACGCCGCTAGTCAAAGCTGGGAACACTCCTTTCATATACAGAGTGAACACGTACGGTTGGCAGGTGCATATCACAGAGATAAGTTCAACCTCTTCAATATTAATTACGCGTTGTATAAGATATTATTTACAACATTTATTTAATAACGGTACCAGTTTCGACATTTAAATATCATCATCAGCCATAAAATACATTAACCACACAACTGAGAGAGGACATGAGCATTAAAATTGACGTTATGATACCTAAATACACACATCGTTTTAACAATAAAATATTTAAAAGTTTTGACATGTTATCGACGTATTGAAGTACCTTGAAACGCTTATTTACACTGTGTGCTGAACAAAATAGTAAAAAACTTCCAGCAATCACTTGACGTACTGTTTTCGTTGATCTGTTTATGTGCTAATACTCGAATAATCACACGTCATATTTACGGTTGCATTTGAATCTTTGGCGATCAATTTTCCGTCTTTTAAGACACTTGTTTTTCAAATTTCTTCAAAGTGAAAACGAAATTTTAGTTGATAACCCCCTGTTCATGTAAATAACTTGTAGAAATATGCGTTAGTATATCCCATTACCAGGGAACGGATTTATATGTACTAATAATTATTGAAATATGTACATATATATTTAGTTATTTTTATTGAAATATGGAATTATATATGGACTTAAAATTACACATACAACATTAATTTCTATTTAATATCAAAGTTCAAAGAAGCTAAAAATGTAGACCTACATGGAACATAATGTTGCACTTCTAATTTTAATATATTTGAAGAACACACAATCTTTTCTTCTCTGTTGTTAAACAATGGATTACAAAATGTTCTTTTAAGTGCTGGAAAGTGAATCTTCTCCTATTATCTCTAAGGACAGATTTATATTGACTGAAACTGCGTTCAACATCGGAGGAAGTAATGGGGCCATAATTCAACTTAACAATATCTGCTGGGGTTAAATCCAATGTTAATTTTACACATAAATCTCCACACAGCTTCGCAGCAACCTTTATCATTTCTTCATATCCAGGGTTCTTTGAAAATACAGTGGCCATCTTCATGTTACCTAAATCTTCAACTTTACCTGTACCATGATTTAGTTGTTCCACAGTTTTATTCACAGTTTCACAACTTCCAGAAAGTGAGGGATGCAAGTTTTGGAGACTTTTCAGTGTTCTGGTGATGCATGAAAAATTATACTGAATTTAACATAAGTCATTTATCACACATGTATCATAGACGACTGTTTTCGCGGCTTCAAATGAGGCTGCATCTTCAGAGTCCATGGCATGCAGAACGTTCTTAATACAGTCTATATATTCAACATAATATTCAACCGCTTGCAACGACATGCCCCGCCTAGTTAGAATCGGCTTAGGCGGCAATGGAATCTCTGGATACATTTCTTTTAAAAAAAGGAACTTTCCTGTGGGCTTTGAGAAAAACATTTTTCACTGAGAAAATCAATAAATTTACTTTGGGGTAACTGCCTCTTACCACTTCTGCCACACGATGAAAGGCAAGTGCTACACATGTTAAATGAGTCATCTTAGGATATACAACACATAATGCTTCTCCGGCTTTTATCGTATAAGGTGCGGCATGGCTAATAAAAAGTAACACTTTATTACACTTAATGCCCTGTGGCCAGAGGATACCCATAGCCTCACTGAACAGTTTTGCTATAGTTTTGTTATCGCACTTTTCTAGAACATCACAGTGCAAGAGAATCCGTTTACAATAATCTTCACTTAACAAACCAATGATTACATTGCCAATTAGCCTGCCTTCTTTGTCTGTTGTCTCATCAATGGAAACCCAAACTGGACCGTATCTTCCAAACAGTTTCATCGTATATGGCTGGACGGAACGTTTTCCTGAACGTTGACTCATCTGGGATGGATCGTTTAGTATATTTCACAAGGAATTCCCTGCAGCACTGATTATTCAGCTTGAAGAGACATGTGTGAGCAGAGATGACAGCACGGCAGAGATCGGTGTTGAACTTGGACGTTACACTGGAAGTTGCTGGTTGTGTCAGAAACAACTGTCTCTGCTTGGAATCTCGTTGTTTGTTAGCCTGGTGTTTACTGCTTGAAACGTGCTGTTGCACAAGGAAGTTTTGAGTAAATGTCACTGTACAATGACACAAATTACAAAATAATATCTTAATGTCAGTTGATAAACAATCTTCTTTAAATTCTGATATGTAACTTTTCAGTTTTAAACTCGTTGACTGAGCTACTTTAGGCATATTGTAACAACGTTAATGTCTTCAATGAATATCAGTATACAACTGCACACACTGAATGTACAAGAACACTACGATCCGTCTCACTGCTAATTCAAAAAGTGAATGACTGGTAGTGAACTAGATGGGGTTATGAAGCAATCAAAGGGAATGCCTGAATCACGAACTAATCCGGAAACCACTAGCACCTCGTCGATGAATGAGATTTCCCTAGTTACGAAATTACGGCACAGACACAGTCGATGTTATGTAATGCAACTTATCAGTGCTGTGTGATTCCGATAGACACAGTACTGACCGACTGATCTCCACCACTTCCGAGCTCACCCTCTCTCTTTCTTCGCACCGCTTATCAGCTTATTCTATCAGCCCAGACGTGCACAGGCATGATAATGACCTGCACACCAGTTAAAATATTATTTTTTTTAATATAGATTTTTAATTTTTCTCCATTATTGAGAGGACTGCTAGTTTTATGATATTTAATACTTTTTAGCCGAAATATGGATTACATTGGTTTTTAAGGACGAAGAATATAAAATGTATGTGTTAAACTCCAAAATATGGAAAATGAATACTCCATTTTTCAAATCCACACGTCATGATTCGTAAAGATAATGCAAAATATAATTAATATTAGCTTCCTAAAGAGATATGTATTTACATTGAAATTTGTTCCCTGCCCATTACATTCGTTGCATCGAAAGGCTTCCTGTGTTCGTTAAAATTATACAATGAAGTATTAATAAAATTATAAAGTAAGAAACAGTTAATGGTAATTGGTTGTTCTCCCATCTTCTCTTCTGATGTAACACAGGTGAAGTAAAATTTCCCAGTTCAATCGGAAGGATTTGAATCAGCCTCATGCAAAATCAAAACAAAGGCATTATGAGTATTAAAGTATATTGGACCTGGACAAGCTAAAGTGTATGTAATATATGGTATATATTGCTCACCTTGGACAGCGTGTTGAGAAGCTACATTTTATGAGATGTTATGAACTAATAGTGATGGGTGGAGTATAGTGTGGTAGGTTATGTCTGGTGGGGACAGGGGGAGGAGCGGTTTGGGGGAGGAGATGATAGGAGGAGTTGTTTAAGGCGGGTCCTGTGAACAGTGTGGTAGTGGTTTGTAACGTGATTGGGTATTGTGTATTACAAATCTGATGATGGCAAGTAACAATGTGATTAAGCTCTACATAAATACAAATTTAATTAAATGTTGTGTAACCAATATGCGGCTAATTCACATGCTTACTTGGTAGCGTCCATCACATTCTGGAAAGAACAAGTAGTTGGACACAAGTTACAAACAAGAAGATGGCTCATTGTCTGTTCTTCACCACATTCACATAGAGTGGTGTCACAGACAAAACCCCACTTTCTCATGTTGGTCTTTGTTCTTCCAACCCCTGAACGCAACCTGTTGAGTGTCTTCCATGTTGACCAGCTCCGCTCGTGTCCTGAAGGAAATCTCTCGGAAGGTGTCATCCATTCTGCAAGATGGCTGGATCTGGAACGCCATGAATTCACTCCGATATTCGATGGTGGATCAGTAAGGCTTTCAGTTGTATGGAGAAAACTTTCCCTTGACCTGAGCCATTGGGTTGCTGGTTGGTACCCATATAAATTATGGGTCGTCAGGTTCAGCACTTTAGATTTCTCCACTCTGGATGCACACTCACGGCAAATATCTACAGGTGAAATACCTGCTAGACAATAAACTTTATCAAGTGGTGTAGATCTCAAACATCCTGTAATAAGTCTGCAGGTCTCATTTAAGGCAACATCCACTTGATTAGTATGACTAGATCTACACCAGACAGGGCAGGCCTATTCTGCTGCTGAATAACAGAGAGCTATTGCTGAAGTTCTTAAAAGGAGAGGATGCGCTCCCCATGTTGAACCTGATAATTTCCAGATAATATTGTTCCTTGCAAATACTTTCCTTTTGTTGTTCAGACAGTGTGTTCCATAGGTTAGTGCTCGGTCAAGAGCTATGCCTAGATATTTGGGAGTGAAGCCGTGTTCCAATATTTTACCATCCCAAATCGCTTGCAATTTTCTTGCTGTCTGTCAATTTTTCAGGTGGAAGGCACAGACTTGTGTTTTTGATCGGTTTGGCTTTAGTTGGTTCTCTTGGAAATAACCACATATAATTTGGAAAAGCTTCTCTTCTGCAAATTCAAACGTTTCCTCTTGAGCTGCCAGAGTGACATCATCGGCATAAATAAAGCTCCTTGTCCCTTATGTGTGAGGCTGATCATTGGTGTAGATGTTGAAGAGTATAGGAGCTAGCACACTCCGTTGTGGAAGGCCATTTTTTAAGTTCCTCCATTTACTCCTCTGGTCTTGGAATTGAACAAAAAAAACTTCTGTAGAAAGCACTCAATAATTTGGGTGAGTTTATAGACTTTTGTTCTACTGTGCACTTTACGAAGCAGTATATGGTGATTAACTGTATCGTAGGGTGATGTTAAGTCAACAAAAACTACTCCAGTGACTTTGTTGGTTTCATATCCGTCTTCGATATATTGTGTGAGGTGCAGTACTTGGGAAGTACAAATTCTCCCTGGTCGAAAGCCGGCTTGTTCTCGTATGAGTAGTGGGTCCATCAGTTCAGATAGTTTGACCAGAATCATTCTTTCTAAGATTTTGTATAAATGGCACAACAAAGAGATTGGTCGGTAGTTCTTCGGATCACTTGCATACTTCTCAGGTTTAAGTATTGCTATAACTCTTGCATTTCTCCAGAGTTTAGGAATTTTGCAATATTTGATGCAGTTGTTGAATAAATCCAAGAGCAATTGCTTACTGATAGGACCAAATCTTTTGAGTTGCTCAATACAAATATCATCAACACCTGCCGCCTTACCATTTTTGCATTTATTCACGCTCTATGTAGATCTTCCATAGCAAACTGGTTAGAGAAAATGCTGTTTCCCTGATTAGTCGGCTTTTCTTCTTTTTGTTTTGATCCTCTCCCAGCTTTATTTGATTTGCCACTCTCCACGAGCTGACTAGCTATTTGATTTGCAGAAAGGTTACTATGTAGTAAGGTCATAGTTGTATCATTACTGAGGTGTCTAAGTAACCTCCACGTGTTGTAACTGTTTCTTCCCATATCCAGCTCTTCCATTAACTTAATCCATTGGTTACGTTTGGATTCTGAAATGGAGGAAATAACACGCTCTCTGCTGTGGATAGTTTTGTCACTGAAAGGATCTTTTTTGAAAAGGTCTTGATATTCCTTCAGCAAAGTGGATGTTTCAGAGGTAAGACCTTGAATGTAACTGGTCCTACATCCTCTGGGAATAGCTTTTCTGAAGCAATACTGGACGACTTCCAAGAACTCTTCATATGCCTCTGGAATGGACTCAATTGTTGTAATTCTCTCTTCAAGCATTAGGTGAATTTTTGCCAGTCTGCCTTCTTGAAATTGTAACTTTGCCTGAAGTGCAAGGTGTGTGGGCAGATTGCTGGTACCAACTGACACATAACTGGGCGGTGTTGTGTGTAAGGAATCTGTGTACGAATTGATTTTATGCCTTGATTAGCTAATTTCTCGCTCACAAAAATAAGATCAGGGTTGTATCCACGTTGCCATCTACCACTATTAACTGATGGAGGAAGTTTATTATCGTGGATGAAGGATAGTCGATGAAGTTCTGCCCACTCTAATACGGCACCTCAATTTGAATCATCTTGAGAATAGCCCCAAACAGTGCTATGACTACTGAAAAACCAACAATAACAGATGGTTTCCGACTGCTGAAATTAGGAGGATTAAATGAGAATAACTCATTGGAAGGCTTGTAAACAAAGGAAAATAACTTTAACAGTAATTATTTCAATGTTATTTTGTTCTGTGATGGAAGTTGTAAGAATCTTAAGATCTGGCTTGGCGAAGATAGCACTACCGTACGGCCGTGAGGTCTTCTGGCCACTAATTTCATTCCCCGGATCTTAGGGCGCCATTGATGAATGTCCCTATGTGTTACCTCAACACATAATAAATCACATTTCTGGATACAACAAAGGTTGTGTAATCAGTCTCTTTACACGTTGATAATCCTTCTATGTTTACAGAAATAATTATAATGATTGGCTCTGATATGAGCCTCTCCAGATTGTTGGAAAACATCTTACTCATCTTATATGAATTGTATTGTAGTTTATATCTTTGAATAGGTGCATATGTATTCGATTTGTGGTCTATTTCCTGTTGCCCTGCTTACTCGTAACTTATGCTTAACTTTTGGACACTAGTGTAAGTGGCATCCACAGTTCCCAGACAACAGTATAAAAAGAGAAATGCTATCTACTTGCGCTTGTTAGTAAACAAACATGGCTGATGATTATGTAGATATCTTCAAGTGGTTAGAAAATGATATTGAGAATGATTTTTCTTCATAAGACTGTGCTATTTCATATACTAATAATGATAGTGTTAGGGAAAATGATTCTAGTGATGACGACAGCATTAACAATGTAAACGGAGACCGAGGTGGTGTGACTGCTTTTTGAGATGGATCTTCCACATGGAATTTTCAAACATTTCCAATACACAAAAAACAATTCCATTCACAGGTGTTTCTATTCTCAGTGCCATTGTTCTGAGAAGACTATATTAGATGTGTGTAGAGAAATTCTTGGGGATGAGTGCTGGGAAATGATTGCGATAGGAACCAATGACTATGGTGCTTTCTGGGCAAATAATTTGATGAGAAAAGTCTGAAATGTAACACTAAACGGTATCCTTGTTTGGTTGAAGAGATAAAAGCATATTTTTTTCTGATAATTCTCATGAGTCGGGTAAGAAAACCTAAACTCAAGTTGTGATGCTCTAACAGGAAGGTTAAGAAATTAAAATATTTTCAGAGGCTATGACCTTTGAAATGTTCTGTCAAATTTCATGATTTCTGCACTTCTCTAATGACATGTTTACAGATCTAAATGACCGTCTAAAAAAATAACACCACTAATTCCATATTTGCAAGCAAAGTTTCAGAATATCTACAATATTGGCAGAGATACAGGTATTGATTACAGTGTTATGAAATTTCTAGGTAGACTCCCATTTGTGCAATACAACCCTTCCAGAAAAGCTACGTTTGTTATTAAAATTTATAAACTCTGTGAAAGTGCTTCTGAATACCGTTCCCAGTTCAAAATGTATAGCAGACAAAGCAAACACGGTGTTATTACAGCAACAAAAGCAGCAGTGTACGAACTAATGGAAGCAAACTTGAACAAGCTCATATATTTTTCTTGATAACTAGTATGTTTCTCCTGAACTTTTTCACACCTTGTTGGAGAATGGAACTCATGCTGTGGGTACCGTATGCTGTAAAGGGAAGAACATACCTCCAGAGTTTCACAGAGTAAAACTGATGAAAGGAGAAGCTATTACTATGACATATAATAATATTCTTGCCATAAAATGGAAAGACAGAAAGGATGTGCATTTACTTTCAACTGTTGATAAGGACTTGGACATTGATGTGAAAATTCAAAGAAAATGAGGTGGAGGAGAGGAAGTAGTAAAAACCACAACTGGAAAATGAATCTAGTATATCGTCCCCATAACACGATGGACTATCAAGAGTTATAAAAAGATAATGCTGTAACTATTGAATATGGCTATCTTCAATTCATACATTGTGATCATGAAGGTTACTGGCAGGTGACTGCATTATACAGAATTTCTCACAGCATTTGCCGAGCAACTGTTGCAGAGTGTTGCTCTCCTGCTAAGGACAACAAAAGGAAGAACGCCCAGTCAGGACAGCCACCTGCGGCTTCAGGCAAATGTATGGGGATATTATCCATGCCCATTCCTCCAACAGAGAGGAAGAAACATCCTCTAGGTCCTTCAAAGTATGGAAGGGTCATAAAATAATGTCCAAATTGAAGTGGCTATGTGAAAAATGTGGTAATCCACTCCATATGGAGAGCTGCTTCAAGAAATTTCACACGATGATTCACTACTGAAGTCTGAGAAACACTTAATGAATAGTTAGGCATTGACCTGTGATGTATTTAGCTTAGAAAAAAATGCTGCTTTTAACAAATTCTCAATATACAAAATTAAGATATTATCTTCAAAAATAAATAGGTTTCTTCCCAAGCAGGATAGACATTAGTCAGGTTCCAATGGGTTAATTAAAGTATAGTTTGAGAATTTGCATGGTTTAAAGGTGGAAAACCACAGAAAACCACCTTTGGAAGAATGGCTGAAAGAGAAGTGCAAGAATGTTCAAGGCTTTATGGTCCTAGGAAAAGTAGAAACTGCATGCAGGAAAATCAAGGAAGCCTTTGGAGAAAGGAAAACTACATAAGAAAGAGTAGTGATGGGTGATACAACAGTGCCGATAGATTGGATATGGAGGAACACAGTCAACAGCTTGCTGATAATCCTAAGAAACTGCAGTCAAAGGATTGGGCTCATTTCGTATGTGCATCTTTCCCACTGCATCCAAGCACATACACTCAACGAGAGCTGAGATGGAAAAAAGACAAAGCAGAAATATGACAGGAACATATCCAACACCAGTATCAAGCTAAAGAAGTAGATGATAGAATTCTGGAAAAATAAGAGGCTGTTGATGCGGATGAAATGGGAGTCCCAATTTTGAGGTCAGAATTTCAGAAGTTTTGAAAGACCTAATAATAAAAAAGGCAGCAGGAATTGATGGCATACCCTCAGAAATACTGACTGCCTTAAGGGAAATCAGTATGGTGAGGTTATTCCCTTTAATGGGCAAGATCCATGGCAAAGGAGAACTGCCATACGATTTTAGGACAAATGATGTTATATCTATTCCTATGAAAACGGTGCTGACAAGTGTGAAAACTATCGCACCATTAGTTTAGTCTGGAAAGACAATTTGACACTGAGTTGGAGGACATCAATTTGGCTACACAAGAAATGTTTTTGCTAGTTGTTTTACGTCGCACCGACACAGATAGGTCTTATGGCGACGATGGGAGAGGAAAGATCTAGGAGTGGGAAGCAAGCGGCCGTGGCCTTAATTAACGTACATCCCCGGCCGTGGCCTTATTTAAGGTACATCCCCAGCATTTGCCTGGTGTGAAAATGGGAAACCACGGAAAACCATTTTCAGGGCTGCCGACAAGAAATGTAATAACAAGTGAAGCAATCCTAACTTTACATCTGATCTTAGAGGATTGAATTAAGAAGGACAAGCACACATACATAGTGTCCATAGAACAACAAAAGGCATTTATTATCAGATACTGAGAAAGAAGATTTATTTACAATCTGCACAAAAATCAGTCTGCTGTTATAAGAACTGAAGACCTTGAGAAAGCAGCAGTATTGCATAAGGGAGTGAGGCAGGACTGGATGTTCCCCCTCTTTTACAACGTTCATATAGAAGAAAGAGGCAGTAAAGAAAATCAAAGAGGAATTTGGAAAGGGTATCGCAATCAAAGGAAAGGAAAATGAAATTGAAGTTTGCTCATGATATTGTTATTTTATTTCAGACTGCAGAAGATCTGGAGAAAATGTTGAATGGTAGAGACAGAGTCTTGGGGAAGGAGTACAAGACCAAAATACATAAATTCAAAATGAAAGTAATGGAGTGCAGTAACATGAAGTCATCTGATGCATGGACTTTAGAAGGTAGTAGATGAATATTGTTACTTGGGTAATAAATAAACTAATAACAGCAGAAGTAATGAGGACATGAAATGCAGACTGCAGGCTAGCACAAGCAAGGAAGGCCTTTCTTCAGAAAACAAACTTGCACCTTTCAAACAGTGATAAACAGATTACTTAACTGTTTTTGAACACATTTGTCTGGAGCATGGTGTTGTATGGAACACTAACATGGACGATAACTACTCAGGAAAAAAAGGTAGAAGCTCCTGAAATATAGTGTTAAATATGAATACAGAATGAAATTCGTGAGAGATCAATTTGGCTAAATTTGACAAGAAGAGATAGAATGATAGGACATATCTTAAGACAGCCAGAACATGTTCAGTTGGTTTCTGAGGGAGGTGTAGTCAGTAAGAACCGTAGGAGTAGACAACGATATGAATATGACAAGCAGATTAGAGCAGATGTAGGATGTAATAGTTATCTAGAGATGAAAATGACACAACAGGATAGGGGCTCTTGAAGGGCTGCATCAAACCAAGCTTTGGACTGATGACTCTCAAACAATAACAAGTGAGAAATTGTGTCCTGCTTAACAGAGATTGCAGTTCGTTTCCAGGAAGACATGCTGAGAACCTGGTTATATTCATTTAGCAAGATGAAAAAGCCAGTCAAGTACACTTATAAAATAGACTGTATTTAAGCCAAACGTGGACATACTCTATTACACCCTTCTGCATATCACCCAGAATTGAGTCCCATTAAGCTGATAGGAACAAGTGACAAGAATGGGATTTCTGAACCAAATGTGGTGTTCAGAATGGAAGCCTTACTATAATTTATGGTGAACACATTGCTTCTAATACAAATGAGGACTGGAAGTAAAATTTGTGAGAACGTAAATAAATTTGAAGATCAGTAATTTCAATTGAAGGTTTATTGGACCATGGTAAACATAAACGTGGGAAGTGAAATGGACAGAAATAGTGACAGTGATGGAAGCAATACTGAAACGCAAGAGAAACTGGTAACAAAATCACAGACACTGCCAGCGGAAGTGAAATAGGCATGGATACAGAATATGATGAAACAGTGGGATGGGGATTCTCTAAGAGATTTAGTATGCCTAGATATAGTGACAGTGAATGACCATAGTCTTCTATCAAGTGATTAACATACTGAGTTATGTGTAATATGCAGTTACGTGTATAATTATTGGAAGTATTTGTGAAAGGCTTCTTAACAGGAATACTATAATTAATGATGACAATGCATTGTACAATATCCTCACCTACAATCTCCTACATACCGGTATGCTCAAACCTAGTCCATGTAACCTTCCACTACAGTGCACTTCCTGTCATGCACTTAAATGTGTGTTCTCCACAATTTGCAAAAGCTGTACCCAAAGATTGTGACTTTGTCTTCAATACAACAAAAGCAATGTAAAAAATAAATCTACACCATCAGAAATTTTTCTGATGTACAATATACAGGTAGACAGGTTAAAAAATTATGGTATATCTAGGGAGTAACATATGAACATTGTGCTGAAATCAAATGCTGGACCTACAAAATACCGTAGAGTCCTATATATTTTATTACCCACAGAAAAGAGAATCAACACTTTCAAGATGTGGATATATAGTGGCAAATTGTGTAATTCCTCTGGGTTACTTTCATGTTGCACCAACGGATATAGGTCTTACGCCGACAAAAGGATAGGAAAGGGGTTGGAGTAGAAAGGAAGCAGGCATGGCCTCAATTATGGTACAGCCCCAGCATATTAATGATATGAAAATGGGAAACCATAAAAACCGTCTTCAGGGCTTCCGACTGTGTGCTACCCCACACGAGGTGTCGACCTCAGCTTCTCAAGACAATTTAACTCAAGAGGCTGAAACACATGTATCACATTATGAGGACTCCTAAAAAGGACAGTCTGTTACAAGTAATATTTTGAGGAAAAAATTAATGCAAGAGAGGACTTAGAAGAAGACGGACATCTGGGATCAATATTTTGAAGAAATGGGTTGGAGCTTTTTGGCACATGACAAAAGGAAGATAGCCATGCTCATAGCCTAAATCTGGTTAGGATAAGGTAGCAGTAACAGTGAAGAAATCAGTCACCAGTTTCAATGCAGTGGAAGGACTTGGAACAATGATAGCTGCTATGTATTACCTAGCATAAAATTTAGATGTACATGAACAATATATGAAAATCATTTCAAAATACTGGAAATCTCACTATACATCTTTCCAAGGATCATCAAAATATCTGCTTTAAAATGAGGAGTTGCTCAATGAAGTCTATTCAGCTGCTTGTTACAATTTCCATTAACAGAAAAATGTCATCAAAATATCAGATTACTTCAAATGTGTTCACCTGTGTTTCTCCTGGCACTGTCAACTCTGATTTTGGTTCTTCTTTCAAATGCATCTCTTCTGATATAATTTTGTAATTGTCCTGTAGAAAAGTTAATATATTAGGCAATTTTTTCAGACACATCAGGAAATGTATCTATATATGAGTGTTAACAATTCACCAGTTGCCAGTAAATGAGTCAGTTTCAAATCTTCATTATCATTTGTCAGAAAATCTTTATGTCGAGTATCCATAAAAGCATGACAACTAAGAGACCTTTAGAAGTGGAGGCATGTCATGTTTGAATGCTCAGAGTGATTTATAAAGAGTAGAACTATTATATAATATTTAACCTTCCAAAATAACACTGCATGATCACAAAAATGTACAGACATACAAATAATCTGCTCATTATAAACAAATCAATTCTGAAATATTATGAACTTTACAATTTATCACTGTTATCTTTCACATCCTGTACCAGGAAATAAAACTCAGCAGGAAAATGTATCTTCCATATTTCCTCTTGTAAATGAAGTGCTCAGCTTGAAGGCAGGGAAGATCCTCAACAGCTCTACCATCAGCTGCCATAGAGAGCTAGGTGTCACTGAGGAGGCAAACTAAGGAAATGAAGAGTAAGGTAGCTTTCCATTGCGTTCCTCCTCCAGCCAGACAGTGCTGTTACATACCAGTCTCTCATGTTCACTGAACTGTAAACACAGACCAGCTATTTCACATCTTTTCCTATAGGATCTGGCAGTATTAGCAATGGTGTTACCCATACTGCACATATCTCAGTCACTTTCATATTGTATGAGGCAAGGATGAGACTGAGACCCAAAATGCAAGCGACAAACTTGTCCTGGGCAAATCCAGAAGACAACAGGCAATGAGCACACAGTATCTCAACAGACATGGATTAGGGCAGGCCACCTCATATGGAA
Source organism: Anabrus simplex (assembly GCF_040414725.1). Lineage (NCBI taxonomy): Eukaryota > Metazoa > Arthropoda > Insecta > Orthoptera > Tettigoniidae > Anabrus > Anabrus simplex. Next base: position 103,337,510 of record NC_090274.1, on the reverse strand, counting down.
GTCATCAAGGACATAAGTCTTAAACAACATGGAAAATACAAACAATTATTCCAATAGGTTATGTACAATGACAGGCCTGACATCAGTGCTCCTTGTGAAGGCACAAGTACATAAAGTCAGCTGACAGGGATACTGCAATTTGCTTTACGCTACAGAAACACAGATAGGTCTTTCGGCGACGGTGGGAGAGGAAAGTGCTAGGAGTGGAAAGGAAGTGACCATGGCGTTAATTAAGGTGCAGCCCCAGCATTTACCTGGCATGAAAACAGGAAACCATGGAAAACCATCTTCAGGGCTGCCAACAGTGAGTTTGACCCACTAGTTCCTGAATACAAGCTCACAGCCGTATGACCCTATATAATGTTTGGGATCAGCACTGCATGTTGATAGTTCTAAAATCATGAAGAAGTCGTAGATCAAATACATAAATCTAGTACGGAGCAAGTTCTTGAAGAGTAGCAAGACATATGTGTATACTTTGTGAACTACAACTGAAAATACATATTTGATCCTAGACTTCTTCATAACATTGAATTTCCAACATACAGTGCTCCCAAAATTGTTATGGTGCTTCTTAGACAGCATCTGATGGAATTTTTTCAACTTTACATTTTGTTTACCTGTTTTGCCTTTTGCCTTTTGTTTGTCTTATATATTTATTTGCAATTGGCTGAAATTTCAACACACAGTGCTCCCTAAAGTGCTTTAGTGCTTCACAAACAGCAACTGATAGAATTATTTAAACTTCACATTTTATTTATCTGAGCATTGTCTTTTATACTTATTTGTGATTGGCTGACAATGACCAAGAATAATGGTCGAAACCGGTACCAATTATAATTATGTAGGAATGTAAAAATTACATTTCTTATTTTAATAGTATTGAAAGTTTGAACCATCATATATCTATTTTTAACTTAATAGTGTGTAAAATATACCTCTAAATCAATTAAATATGTGCAGGATTTGCGTCTTTTGCAGTGTTACATAATATCAGCTTCATATCCACACAGGCGGTACTGAATTATATACCTACAAGACTTTATTACATGCTCCTAATCAACACAAACTTCGAGGTCACTTCACTGATAACTTCAGGCCATGCTGCCAATGAGCAAAAACGCGGACTGCACTAATGCAATTTTAATCTTGTATTGTATATGAGGAGTCAATAGAGCCCAATAAAGGTATAATTCTTTTGTAGTGCACAAACACTGACACATGTGGATTGGTGCAATGTAGTGAATCTACTAGAAACACAACCTTTTCTTATCATCATGGTTGAATTGCACAATATGGAAGATATGACGCATTTATTGTTCTTTGCCTCAGTGCTTTGACATTCATGTTATTCAATAGGAGCCAGTTCAAAAAATTTCCAATAGCCACAATTCTTCTTCTTCTTTCCTCGTTTTGGCCTGCTGTGGACCACGTTATTTCAACCGTTTGCATCCTTGAACTTAAATTCTTTCCCAGTACTCAAGCATTCTCGTTCTGTGAGCCTCCTTTCTTTCATCAGTCCACTTCTTGCCTGTTTATTACCATCATCAATATTCTGAATGGCAAAATTAAGATAAGAAGGACCATTCCTTGAAAATTTTGTTTTATTCTTATTCTAATAGCGAGACTCTTCCTTAATGGGGCTGACTGATCAAAAATCACCATCAAAGAGGTGAACTAAAAGTGAAGCAACACTCAAATAAGATAGCATTTTTGTATATCATGTAATAAGGCAATAAACTGATGATTTTATGCAAGAATGCATTTAGTATTTTGTATTGCATAAAGAACAGAGAAATCTTCCACATAACTTCAGACCATGCTGCCAATAGTGGCAAACATGGACACTGCACTAATGCAATTGTTATCGATGAGCACATTACGGACAGGAATAGATACATACACACATTCATTATAGACTGTTATTCCTTTTGGTGTTCAGTCAGCAAGCCTCTGTGAATGTACTAATCACCACAACAATCCCCCATGTCCAACTAGTTCTACATATCTTATCTTTATATCATTAGAAACTGAGTCTAATCATCACCGCCTTGGTGTCCCTGTATTCCACTTACCCTCCATGACCAACTCCATCATTCTCCTAGGTAACCTATCTTGCTCCATTCGCCTCACATAATACCCACCAATGCTTCTAGACTACAGCTCCATCCATAGGGTTCAATCCTAATTTAGGCTGTATTTCTTAATAACAAGTACCCTCCTGCCATTGTTCCACCCTGCTTTTACCAGCAATCATTCTTGCTACTTTCATGTCTGTTACTTCTAAATTTTGAAAACATTATCCTGAGCCCACCTTGCCTGGTCTAGTGAATATTAAGATACCTTGATAATCGTTGCAATCCTTCCTCTTTGCCTGCTTATAGGAAGGTGCAATTACAGCTTCCATCCAATCTGAAGGTACCTTATTAACACTCCATGATAATCTTATTTTATGAAGCCTCTCCAACCCTTCCTTCCCACTACACTTCACAATTTCAGGTCTAATTACATTTATTCCTGCTGCTTTATGACAATGGAGTATATCTACAATCCTTTCCTATTCCTTAAGAAAATTTCACCAACATCATTGCTCTCTTGACACAAAAGTTGAGAAACAATAGGGATTGCAAGTAATATATGACACAGCAAAGTTGCAAAAGAAAGACTGTGTTCTATGACTCAGAAAATTATTCATGATAATTAATTTGATGTGAGTGTGATGCTGTGTTGTCTGACTCATCAGACTACTCACAGTGGTATTATGGCAGCACGTCTACTGTTTCATGTGAATATAAAAACTGATTAAATCTAGAGTGATTTACAATAAATTTCAAATTCCTCTCAGGTATAAATAAGTTTCACACAGGCTATGTGCTTTAGGAATTAAGACTGTAAGGCATTCTGAAAAGACATCTCTCTCATTAATCCTCCGATCAAAATAGTGTACATGAGCAGGAAGTTTTACAAATAGATTTCCAGTAAGGTTGGTAGATTTCAAATTAGGTTGGCCATGTATATTTTTTGGCAGAGTAAAATCACTCTTTCAGTCTTCACATAAATCTCCAGTTAATTCATGGATGTTGAAATTTGATTGCACCTAAAAACAATCCATGGATAAGAGGATTCTAAATGTGGGTTCATATACATCCAGTATTTTTCAGTTACAAGAACTCAAACAACAACAACAACAAAAAGAAAGGCAAGACCCATAAGCTAAAAATATTTAGGTATCATTATTATATCTGAAATGGATAATTAATAGAAAATACTGCCACAGATGCACAGTTGTTACAGTTTATAAATATAGATTACAGTCATTACTAATATGCATGGTTCATCAGAACATGGACTAGAATGATGCAGCTTTCCATGTCAATTTATCCTGTCCTACCAGTTTCTTCTCCAACTAGTGCAGTGTTAAACGGATATCAGAAAATTTATATTTATTCCCCTCATGGCATTCGTATTAACAGACGGGTAACAGTAACTGCAAAATTGAACTATTTTAGTACATTTACCCTGAACAAGACAACAGAGGATTTTGAACTTCTAGTGTTCTACCGCTCATTCATAATCATACAATACAGGGGATTAATATTCCATTGCTGTGGAGTGGCATACGGTTTTGTGTCGTCACTAAAAACTGCTAAATATTTAAACTCCGATGTAATTATGCCGAAAATAATGATTGTTCAGTTATGTTAGGTTTGTGTTCTGTAAACATGACAGGGCACTTCACCCATTCAGAGGTCTTAGGGATAGCACTGTAGCTGAACTAATATTTACTACAATTCTTTTATCATATTAACATTATGGCCTGCCCTATCATTCTAAACCTCTAGACGTGCTCCTAAACTAAATTAATGAAATCCTGCGGGAAATAGTTTCTAAAAAGATAACAATAATAAGATTGTTACAACATTCCTTAAGTTATGCTCGATTTCATAGAAAATTAATAAAGCTGGCCCTGGCGGTTTAAGGGGCAACGTGCCCGCCTGTCACCGGACGGTCCCGGTTTTGATTCCCTGCTGGATCAGGGGTTTTACATTGTAAATGATTAATATCCCTGTCCTGGAGACTAGGTGTTTGTGTCATCCGTAACGTTCCATTCCTCACATTCAACACTCTACACCTGTTCCATTCCAATTACATGCAGGTTCATATTAGATGGTGCAAATATTGGCAAAAAGATCTCTATAGGTCGATGCCCTGAACAAATATCATTAAAAAAATAATAAATAAAGCTGTTGCAGTACCTATAGCCACACAATCAGGTCAGGTGATACCAGTGTTGTAATATCATGGTAGAAAAAGATGTGGTAACTATTTTGCCATTAACTGGTTTTTAATTGCAGTATAAGGTGACTTTTCATTTCTATGGAATATTTAACCATCTCACTATCCACATGTGCCCTGTAAATTCCTCACCCTAACAGCAAATAAGTGTAGTACTCCCCTAGATTTATCCATCTGTGCAATCTCAAAAGCAACACTTCATAAAGATTTAAGAGTATTGTGACAGTGGACAATCAAATTATCAAAGTTGAATATCGATGTTATAAAATATTTTCAATCAGTAGTTAAAGATGACTAAAAATCAATAATGAGCAAGCTTCCCATATAAGCCTAAATTTAAATCTGTTCAAGCCAAAGAGGATAATGTAGAATTATCAATACTGCATTAATAGACTCGATACCCTGATGATTTTAGGCGAAAAGGAAGCAATCAGTCACAATCAGTAATTTTATCATGAACAGTAACTTAAATGTCACTGGAGGAGTTTTACCTAATGATAAAAAGTCCATAGCACTGATAGGATCCAGAATCAGCACTAAGTTTCCTTAAAGAATAGGGCCAGGTCAGTTAATTTACACTGAACATAATTAGTGTTTTGTAACCAATCATGAAACTATCCATGGGGAAAAATAATGAATCTAAGGTTCCAATGCCAACAACTATCCACTATTTCCGACAACAATGAATGACATCCAGCACATAATATACTATGGGTGATGGTGTGGTCATCCCTGAAAATATATTATCAGTTTCAAATTTCGTACAATTATTTCACCCGTACATGTTTTGGGAGCCCCAAATTACTTTATCAGTGATTTCTACATCACAAATCAATATTCCCCATATCTTAAGCTCTAACATTATTCATCTATGCATAAGACATCATCAATATATAACATCATTTTTAACACATACACACATAATGGCCATTTCTTGATAATGTTTGTTGTAATGGAACACTTTAAAACATTTATGAAAAGTTCAACTAGTCATTCTTACGCTATGTAACAGTTTAAAACATGTATTAAAAGTCAGATTGTTTCCTTAGAAAAATCAATCAGTGGTAAAATGTTTCTTCCTACTTTTTCCTGTTGTAGCCCACTTAAGTGTAAAAGCAAAGCAAAGTCATCTCCGTACAGGCCATGAAGGCCCTTGGAGGGGTGGAAGGTAAAGGCTTCCACTATCCGTAACCCCGGCACTTGTTGGGGTAGAGTTGCTAGCTATAAGCCCGGCCGCCTTTGCCCCCAGGAATTAACCTGATGCTCATTTTTGGTGTAGGATGAGTGAACCTCAGGGTCTTATGCACCTCCGGAAGTGGAAGTCTCGTTTCTTAAATCTTACGACTTCCTGGAGGGGATTCGAACCCATGTCCCTCCGGGCAAACCAAACACGCCTTTACCGCCTCGGCCAGGCAGCCACTCCACTTAAGTGCAGGCCTATTAAAAAATTAACTATTATATTTTTGTCTTGTTATCCCTAGAACACTTTCTAGAATGAAATGGTTTTTCATTGAATTATTTGACACCTTAAGATCTAAACGTGTAAATCATTATCATGACAGATGGAATCTTTCTATGTTGGTGTTGAGCTGGAATTTCAACAGAGCGGATCAAATGTCCCATCATGTCCTTGAATTCATGGCTATTATTTGCTCTCCTTGCTGTAAATTATTGAAGTGGAGGAAGAATACCAGCTTACCAGCCTAACACTTATTGATTCTATGTCGTGCAAACTAGCTTTAAAGGTTCTGAAACACTAAGATGACAGAAATGGTTCCCCAAGAGGCTAATGTATTTGAGCACCTTTAATACCATCAGGGTGATAAAAGATTTAATATGCCAACTTGAAACCAGAAGGCAAGCCCTCCACAACCTGAGCTACTGAGACTGCCATTTTTCCTGACAAGAGCTATAAAGCAAAGAGAGATGAAGAGAAACCCACTTCTTCTTCAGCTTTTAGACATGCTGTGCCTAATAAAAGGTGCATACTTTTAAATTCTGCATTTGTGTAACCGTAAATAATATACATAGTCAATTTGAGATTACTATACAAATATATATGTGCCTTAAGAAAAGACAGCACGATTCTCATATATCTCCTGAACATCAGTTAAAAGTAGAGTTATTTAACCAATCAAACTCAGATGACTGCTAAGGGTTTACTTGTAATCACTATATAGTTACCTGGAATGATACTTACGCATGAAGTATTTGAAGTTTCCTCAAAGCAGATTGGTTCCTCTTTGACCTTTACTTCCAAATCCATTTTAAATAGTGTGCGAAGGTATAGACAGTTTTGGGATGTAGATTACTTCCACAGACCTTGCACTGAAACATGACCAACAAACACTATTATTGCTATCTTGGAGGTGAAGCTTCCATGGTGTGAAGAATTATTTAGTTTATATTTCCGGGTTGAACCGTGTTGTTGGCAATACATCCCGTGCAGTTTGCTGATGTTTCGAATACATTGCAGTATTCTTTGCCAAGGCGACTGAAATAGTGATGAGTCAGTCTTCCAGGCAGCAGTCACAACTGCAAGGGTGGCCCTGACCTTAGTCTTTTATATCCTAGCATTTCTGGCTGACATGAGCCTCTGGCTGTCTCGTGAGAATTCTGGAAGGTATATGTAACAGCCAGGTAGTGGGGGATTGCCCGCGCTGTCATGTAAACACGCAGGCCGAGACCACAATTACATAACAGCGCGCCCAAGCCCCCACTACCAGGCTGTTACACATACCTTCCAGAATTCTCACGAGACAGCCAGAGGCTTATGCCAGCCAGAAAGGCTAGCATATAATAGACCAAGGTCAGGGCCACACTTATAGTTGTGACTGCTGCCTTGGAGACTGACTACCTCGGATCGAGTATGGGTATTTCATCGCCTAGACAAAGAATACTGCAACGTACTCGAAACTTTGGCAAACTGTACGTGATGTACAGACGACAGCAACACGTTTCAACCCGGAAAATAAACCAAAGTATTATTGCTGTTTTGCAGTCAAGTCTGTAGTTTTAGGTGCATTGAAATTGTGCTCATAGCCACAGGACCTTCAGTTTTACCTGGAAACTGAACCTCAGGGATAAACATTTTCAATGAAAGAACATCCCACACCCAAGGAATGGGATTCATTTGCGCACCACATGTGAAAAGCCTGTGACTATCCAATTTACATATTGCCCACTACACTGGGAGTCTAATGACTGGTTTGATGTACCTTCTTTTTTCATGATTTGTTTATATCATACTGACACCGATAGGACTTATGGCATTAAGGCTAGAAGTGCGAAGCAAGTGACTCAGGTCTTGAGTGAGGTAGAGTCCCAGCATTTCTTTGGTGTGAAAATGGGAAAACACAGAAAACAGTATCTAGGGCTCTGACTTCCTTCGCACTCCTAGCCCTTTCCTATCCCATCATTACCATGGGTTATATCTGTGTCAGTGCAATGTAAAGCGAAGTGTAACAAAAAAAACAACATTCTACAAACAAACCTTCGAAACTAATCTTTTCTTGCTCCACTTGCAGGGAAAATGATCCACTTTTAGCCACTGTGAAGACACAATTACCACGCCCTGTCCCTCCACTAGCTATATTGGCTGTGTAACTTTTGTACTGCTCAATATAGAACTCACTCTCTTTACACTAGAGTCCAGTGGTGATTCAGATACAATATAAAATTTGAAAGTCACTATTAGGAATGTTCTGATATAGTACATTCAGTTTTGTTTTCAATCCACAAACCTTCAGATAGTAAGTGGTGAACCCAGTCATATTAATAACATTTGCAAATTATCCTGGATGTTAATGACAATTGTGGGTAAGCCCTGTGCCACATGTATTTTAATAAGCCAGTTTCTTACACAGATATAGCCATAGTACTTCTCTTGACGCACATTACTCACGAGCTAGCAGCCCCTGTAAGAGATACCATACAATATGTTGAATTCAGTAGCAGTTTAGCCAGATTCCTTATTGATTAAACAAATTATTTGATACAGGATAGCCAGGTACTCATTGGCAACTTTATCCAAAAAGTTGCAATCATTACTGATTTTGCTACAATATATACTGTATGTCCATTACAACAAACAGCTTCAAACTGGTTATGAACTCCTTCGTTACAACAGTTCCAAACTGGCTATAAACAATTTTGTTACAACAAACAGTTCTGAACTGGCTACAAACTACTTTGTTACAATGAACAGTTCCAAACTGGCTATGAACACTATCAAAATTACTTTAATGAGCATACATGAATCACAATGCTTCCAGAACTGATTGTTAATAATGGTTTGTTGGAATTAGTAAATGCATTTGTGAACTGTATAAACGCCTTCTACGAATTGTTACAAAGCCTTAAAAATGGATTATGGAAGATCTCACTGTTCCAATGAGAAGTACTGCATGTAATTACACCATTTACTGGTCGAATGAAATGTGCATGTATAGAACAAGCAGTCCCTGGTATTGAAGGCGCACTGCTGGCATTGGCTCTGAAATGGTTCTCAATGTAGTTAGATCAGCATGAATTCAAAACTCACAGTTCAGAAGCAGTTCTGAATTTCTGTTGGAACAGCATGTACACTGGCACCAAAAAGTATTGGTACAGACAACTTTTCGCATATAATACAATTGTACAAATACTAGGAACATTATATGTATACCATTAACCCTTACTCAATAAGGGAAATAATTTGTATATTAAACTATTTTCTAAACACAACATAAACACATGTATTCTGTTAAATTACGGTTTAATCCCTCTCAAAAAAGTATTGGCACACTACGTTGTTTGTTATTGACCTTTACAGACAGCACCGCACGTACCAAATTTGTGCAATCGGAGTTGACAAACAGATCAGTCGCTTGCCTGATGCCATTGTAAGTGTCATTCACTTGCCATGATGAATCCGAAGGTGAAGAAGCATTCCGTGTTGTTCCGCACCAAGGTGGTATTCTTGCATTTGCAGGGTAAAAGTTACCGTGAAATAGTTAAAGAACTTTCTTTTACTTATTCAGCAGTGCAGGCAATCATCAAGAAGTTTCAAGAGACTGGTACAACAGACAATAAATGCAGATCTAGGCGTCTAAGTGTTCTTACATGTGGTGAGTGTCGGAGCATAGTTCGTCTTGCACTAAAAGAGTCCTTTAAAATGCAGGGTCGATTGTATCGGACATCCAGTCAACTTCCAACAAAAAGGTCATTTCTCAAGCTATTAGGAATGTTTTGAACACAGCTGATATTCATGTGAGATCTCCCAGAAAGATACCATTTATCTTGGAAGTTAATTGAAGAAAACACTTCCAGTTCACCAAAGATTATGTCAATAAATCGATTGAATTTCGGAATTCTGTGATATTTTCTGACAAAACCAAGTTTAACTTGTTTGGATCTGATGGAAATATAAAAGTGTGGCGCATACTAAATACAGAGCTCCAATCACAACATGCCCTACCAACAGTAACACATGGGGGAGGAAGCATGGTGCTTTGGGGATGCATGGGAACTTCTGGTGTTGGTGTCTTGGCAATTATTGAAGGTGTCATGGATCATCGTAAATATGCTGATGTGTTGCGAGGCCACTTATGTTGCAGTGCCCAGAAACTGGGTCTTCATGGCATCTTTTACTTTCGACAAGACAACGACCCAAAACATACGGCGCTGCGAAAGCAGGAGTGGTTACTATAATGCACCATGAGGAGTTTTCACTTCACACAGAGCCCTGATCTTAACCCAATAGAGCACCTTTCGAATCACTTGGAGACAAAAATGTCGTTCTACTAGGAAGCGCGAGTTTCAGACGGTGCTCTTGGAGGAATGGTCAAAAATCTCAGGAGAGATAACTCGCAACATGGTTCCCTCCATGCCAAGATGTTTACAAGCTGTCATCAGTGCCAACGGTATGCACAGAGGCTACAAGACTTGAGTTATGTGAATTACAGAGACTTTAATTTCATTTGTGTATAGGTGTGCCAATACTTTTTTGATGTGTAGAGCAACTGATTTTGTTTCGTAGATATGTACTTTTGTCGTGAGAAACCAATTATAGGCTACTCAAAGAATCTTATATTTACTACTGTACATTTCAATCAACGTTATTAGTGTGGAATTTGTATATAATGGTAGGTGTGCCAATACTTGTTTGGTGCCAGTGTATACTACAGCGCATGAGCAGGCTATTCAGAATCAATTCGGTACCATGTTGGAAAATAAACTTGCATGTTTTATCACTTAGAATGGTAGCTGAGATATATTTAATTTGGCCGAAAATCAGAATTAACTTGCCGATGATCTTTTATGTTTAAATACGAACTGAACAATAAAGCTTACCTTAGTTCCTATCTCGTAAAATACGTGTTTAAAGTTCCTTATGGAGATTTACAAGACTGAGACTTCTTTGGACGCGGCGTAAAACGTACGAAACTGCAATTACCTGAAGTAGAAAATCTTATGTGAAACAGCACAATCCACAGAATAAGTCTACACAAAAAGCTGCACTAGCAGCCGCAATATGTCCGAGATACACAGTGCAAAACAAATTAATTTGAACATTAATTAACAACAAGCCAACCACTTCGAAACTAAACCGGAAATAGTGAATAGGGCTCCTCACCAATTTTAACCAGTGCGTCGTTCCTCGACCGTATGCATTCACACCAGGTATAATTCATTTATCTCCAGCTAACTACTGCACTATTAACTAACAATACAGACGTTTCCCTGGTGGGCTTTACACGTGGTAGTGGTGGGGGTAAGGTTCGGCAGTGTTCGGTTATTGGTGTTGATTAGGAAGGGGCGTTGGCGTTGAAGGAGGGATCGGATATAGTGGGGTTACTGCCTGCTCGATCTGAGTGGGGTATAGTAGCCATTAGTGATTGAAAACAGCTGATTTGCGAGCTTTAATCTGAAAATGCAAAAACCCGATCAAAAAAGTCAAGTTGTGAGTTTCACAAATAGGAAAAGTCCTCTCAGTTTTAATTACTGCGTGTATGGGGTGATTCCAATATGCATCTGCAATCTCTGTCATTTTGGACATTTTCTTTTTCACTCCTTCTAACCCCCATTCCGATTGGGGATGAAATTTAACTCATAATTTAGGTTAATTTGAAATGTCACGAATGGGCAACGTCTTTTACCCATAAAACGAATAAACCTATTACTTAGTACTACAGTATTTAGTTTAATTTTTAATCCTAATTATTGCTTTAGGATGCATGTGTATAATATGCTATGTATCAAATCAAATTATAAGTTGGGGTAGCCTATATCAAATTGTTAAAATCCACAGTTTCTCTTTATATAAGTTAGGCCTACACGGGTGGAGATTCCTTTTTGTAGGTTGATATTCGGTTCCCTTAAATAGTTATTTAAAGAATAAAGCCGCGGTGTTGAGTAGCTCAGTGCTCAAATACGTCAGCCTCGTGTCAGTATATTTACTGGCACGTAAAATAACTCTGCGGGACAAAATTCCGGCACCTTGCCGTCCCGAAAACCGTGCAAGTAGTTAGTGGGACATAAAACCAATAGCATCCTCACGTTATTATTACTAGCACGTACCCGAGCTTCCGCCTGCGTTTATTAATTCACCCGTTACATGTTTTTGAACCATGTATTTACTTTTTTAAATTTAGTAATACACATCGTTTTAAATAAATTGTATGAAGTTCATTATTTTACTTTTATTTTCACCCCTTCTCACCCCCATGCCTCTGGGGACCGAACTTGGACTAAAGTGATATCATCTTAGCGACCCCGATAACCATGGATTCTACATTAATATATGGTCGTTTTCTCACTCACTTTCTTCCCCTCCCCCTTCCCCCCAGCACTTTCTTTCCAGATAGTAAGTCTTATGTGTACCAAGTTTGGTTGAGAGCTGTGTTGGAACAGACACAGTACACACTTACATCTGTAATCTCGGTCATTTTGGACATTTTCTTTTTCACCCCTTCAAAAAGCCGATAGGGGCTGAACTTGCACATAAACGATATCTGGAGAGTCATTCATTTCAGCAACACCCAAAACTATGGATTCGACACTATTTTTGATTATTTTGATAACTCAGCCCTTCCCACCACCCCCAACCCCTAGGGGTGCTAAGAGTGTCTGAATCAGAAACTTTCTCAGGCATGCGCACAACAACTCACCAACGGTTCAACGCAATCGGATGAATGGTCTAGGAACACATATGGGACAAAGACACATTCGCTTTTATATACACAGATTATTATTATTATTATTATTATTATTATTATTATTATTATTATTATTATTATTATTATTATTATTATTATTAGACGGTCAGCATGAGGACATCTGCGGCTGTTGTAACTAGGTCTGCCGCAATTTGTATTGAACAACTCCTTAGTTGGTCTCACGAGGTTCAGAATTAAGATCTTTGTATTTGAGTTTTGGGTCACTTAGCTGTAAACTTTCATTAGGGAGATCGTGGGTTTGAATTCCACTCTCAGCAACTCTGCAGTTGGTTTTACCGCGTATTTAGTTGTACAGTCTAGGTCACGTAGTGTGCGGTTCGCATTCAGGAAATAGTGGGTTCGAACCCCAGTGTCGGCAGCCCTGATGATTATTCTCCATGGTTTCTCGTTTTCACACCAGGCAAAAGCTAGAGCTGTACCATGAATAAGGCCATTACCGGGCGAGTTAGGCGTGTGGTTAGGGGCAAGCAGCTTTGAGCTTGTATTCGAGAGATAGTGGGTTCGAATCCCACTGTCGGCAGCCCTGAAGATGGTTTTCCGTGGTTTCCCATTTTCACACCAGGCACATTCTGGGGCTGTACCTAAATTAAGGCCACAGCCGTATCCTTCCAGCTTCTAGTCCTTTCCTATCCTATCGTCGCCATAAGACCTATCTGTGTCGGTGCGATTTAAAGCCACTAGCACTTTCCTACTCCCTCGTCGCCATAATACCCATCTCATACCCTCAGAACTGGAATCTGAGCTGCTGCGCCGATGGTCTGTTGTATTGTGGTTTAATATAATGTTGTTTGTCCCTAGTCCTTCAGAGTTCTTGGGGCAAACACAGCACAGTGGGACTCCTCTAAATTCTGGGCTTGAAAATAGGCTACCTTTAACCTATGGAACAGATGACTTTGACAGCCACTTCTAACCTGGAGAACAGAGGAGAGTAACGAGGATGTGAGGAACGTAATTATGTTTGTGATTGTGAACTATAGAGCTGTTTTAATATCCATGTCTATTGAGTATTCAGACTGAAGCATGGTCCAACCCCTAATAGCTCCTCCGTCAGCCATCACACACGGCCTAGATGTCACTGAAGCGTTGTACTAGGGAAATGAGAAGTGAGATTTTTAGTTTCCAGTTGCTTTCCTCACCGAGTCAGGAATTGCTATTAAATATATTAAATATCATTCTGTCAAGCCTGCTGAAAATGATACACCAACTGACCCTATGAGCAACATTTTCACATCATACATAACAGGGACTGGCTGCATAACGAATGGCATTACTAGCGTCACTCATACCCAGTAGCGGCGATTGGGGGGGGAGGCAAAAAAGTGCAGACAACAAAATTTACCTGGGTTTGTGGGATATAGTGGCGCGTGGGAGTATGGACATCGAAACTGGAAAAATGCTACAAAGTGGTAAGATTTTTATGCTCACTGAGGGAATTTCGACAGAGAGTTAAAGGTTGACAGTCAACCAACTTAAGTGCGGTAATAATAGCTTTTTTCAGATTTTGATTCTATACTGTACAGTAAGTACCTCTAGGCCTAGAATAGAGAAAGTAAAATCTGTCCACAGACGAACAAGAACAGAAAATCTCCTGGACAAGGAAATTGGACAGAAGTACATGGATACGATTATTGAAGGATTACAGGCAATAGACTGGTTCAGGTGGCATACAGGGTTAGTACAATGACGCTTAAGGAGTTGCAAAGGATGATAAATAAACTCCATTGTCATAAAGCAGCAAGAATAGATGAAATTAGACCTGAAAATTTGAAATGGAGTGGGAAGGCTGGGATGAAATTGCTACACAGAGTAATAGCATTACGGGTAGCGGGTAGAGACCCTCTTTGAGGCAGCTCTACTGCCAACGTGAGTCCGAGATCACACTGACGCGGTGTGTAGCATCTCGTAAGGTTCCAGCTGACCGTTACGAGCGAAAACCTCTACGACATCTGCAGTGGAGAAGATGGACTTCGGTAGAGTGGAGATGATGGAAGAGGCAGCCCATTACTCGGGGATTAATAAGAGTTCACTAAATGAATCTGCTACCTTGTAGATGAAGTAGAGGACTACTAAAGGCTCGGGGAGTTCTCGCTGACAGAAAATTCCTCGATTGTGGTAGACCCAGCAAGTCACAGAAGAGGAAAATAAAATGGATTGCTTTCAAATGTTTTTAAATGTTTGATAATTTTCAAAGTTCTTTGAGAACTTTTAAGAAAAACTGATAGGAAATCTGCCACCTGGGTGGCAGCGCTAAATGGACTGATTATTCAACACAAAAACGAGCCTCGGAAATTAACTACTTTTTCGGTTTTCGGAGAGGAAAGAACAGTAAAACACAGACTGCGGCCAACATTTCTGATACATTTGGAATTAATTATGACTTGAGTATATTAACCGTGACCAATAAAGTCAATGAAATCACTGATATGATGGACCACGGGCATCTAACGATCTCAGGCCTGAGTGAAACAAAACGGAAGGGTTGTGACACAAAAACATTAGATAATGGCCTTTAACTTTGTTAGTGTAGAAATAAGACCACAGCAAGGAATGGTATGGGGATAGTCCTACACCAGGACATTGACTATATTTCTGATGTAACATATGTTATTGAAAGATTAATTACAATAAATTAAAGGTTTTTTTAAATGAAGAATATCTTACAATTGTTCAGGTCTACGCTCCCCAACAAGGCTGTAGTGAAGAAGAAAATATAAATTTCCTACAGCAATTGGAAGATAACATCGATGAAGTGAACCTCAGAATGATACGTGAGTGTAATGCCCAGTTAGGAACGGAAAGAACAGTATACGAGGCAAACATGAAATCATTCGGGCATGGAAGGAGAACTTTTACTTGACCTATGCTTGAGAAACAAACTCTTAACATGGTTCCAGAAGAAAGAAAGTCATAAGGCGACCAGATACAGCTGGGATGGCAAATCAAAATCTCTGATTATTAAGGACGTTGGTAGCGGAGCTAAAGTGCTAGATATCAAAGTCTTTCCAAGTGAATTTCTTGAAAGTGATCAATCAATCAATCAATCAATCAATCAATCAATCAATCAATCAATACTGATCTGCATTTAGGGCAGTCGCCCAGGTGGCAGATTCCCCATCTGTTATTTCCTAGCATTTTCTTAAATAATTTCAAAGAAATTGGAAATTTATTGAACATCTCCCTTGGTAAGTTATTCCAATCCCTAACTTCCCTTCCTATAAGCGAATATTTGCCCCAATTTGTCCTCTTGAATTCCAACTTTATCTTCATATTATGATCTTTCTTACTTTCAAAGACACCTCTCAAACTTATTCGTCTACAAATGTCATTCCACGCCATCCCTCCGCTGACAGCTCCGAACATACCACTTATGATATAGATGTTGATTCCCATAGATATTTACATAGATATTCCCATAGATATAGCCTATATTTTCAATCCCATTTATGTGATTACCCCAATGAAGATCTTTCCTTATATTAGCACCTAGATACTTACTGTGATCCCCAAAAGAAAATTTCAACCTACCACCGCAGTAATTAAAACTGAGAGGACTTTCCTTGTTTGTGAAACTCACAACCTGACTTTTAACCCCGTTTATCATCATACCATTGCCTAATGTCCATCTCACAACATTATCGAAGTCATTTTGCAGTTGCTCACAATCTTTAACCTATTTATTACTCTACTTACAATAACATCATCCTCCAAATCCTTATCTCTGATTCCACTTCTTTACTCATATCATTCATATATGTATGTTGGGTATTCAGCCGTAAGGCTGGTTTGATCCTCCACAGTTCCGCCAACAGCTGTCATTGATAGCCTAGGCATCACTGAAGAGGCATACTAGGGAAGTGAGGAGTGAGGTAGTTTCCCGCTACTTTCCTCACCGAGCCAGAAGTTGCCATTACAGATCAGTCTGCCAAGCCCACTGAAATGCATGCACCAACCGACCCTATGAGTGACATTTTCACACCATTCATAACGGACTGGCTGCATAAGGAATGGTATTAATAGCATCACACATACCCCGGTCACTTTCATATGTCAAAGCCAAGGATGAGACTGAGACAGGTCAATGTTCTAGCCCATACCAGAAGACATAGTGCAGTGTAAACACTACGAAGGCCCCATAATACTGCCTTCAAGAATTCCCCTCTTAAGTTTTACAGGGTCAGATAAAGTCTCGCCTACTCCAGTTCTCCGAGATCTGTTCTCTAGAAATATACCAATCCATTCAGTCACTCTTTTGTCAAGTCCAATTGCACACATT
This sequence comes from Anabrus simplex, assembly GCF_040414725.1. Lineage (NCBI taxonomy): Eukaryota > Metazoa > Arthropoda > Insecta > Orthoptera > Tettigoniidae > Anabrus > Anabrus simplex. The sequence goes on along the minus strand of NC_090274.1, from coordinate 103,320,722 downwards.
TTTGCCGGTCATCTCCCATTGATCCACCCTATAAAATGCTGTAGACAGGTCAATCACGATACAGACCATTTGCCCTCCTGAATCCAAGATATCTGCTATACCTTGCTAGAATCCTACAAGTTGAGCTTCAGTGGAGTAACCTTTCCTAAACTCGAACTGCCTTCTATCGAACCAGTTATTAATTTCGCAAACATGTCTAATATAATCAGAAAGAATGCCTTCCCAAAGCTTACATGCAATGCATGTCAAACTGACTGGCCTGTAATTTTCAGATTTATGTCTATCAACCTTTCCTTCGTGCGAACAATAATCAAATAAGTACTTTGGATATGGCACTAAATTCTAACCAATTGTCTTTAGTATATCCCCAGAAGTCTTATAAATTCTAGCCGATTTTGTAGTTTTCAACAAGTAGGAGAAGGAAACCTAAGATTAAGAACTGGAAACTAGAGGAATGGGATAACAAGTACCGTAACAGTTCAAGAGAGGAAAAAAATAAACTACCAGTGGTAATGAAGAATGGTCTAGCATGCAGTGCTGTCGAGCTATGTGGTGAAACACACACTAGAGTACTGTTAATGTAAAGAGAACTTCATGGTGGAACAAGCAAGTAAAGGAGTCAATAAAGAAGCATGGGCGCCCATATGACAGTTTGTAAGGGGGGCCGAGACCAGGGGTTATGTAGTATTTTTAATATTTTGAAAGATGAATGGCGACTTGTAGAATAACACCCACGGTATCCTGTGCCTGTTGGCGGGGGGCGGTACTACCAATTCCACGTAATACCGACTTTTAAATCACTTTCTTGAAAGAAGAACACCTGTCTACATTATATTTTTGCCTTGCGCCCGGGCATGGGCGCCCTTGTAAAGAAGGGAAATGCAGGCACGAGTGACGGGGATAGAGCTAAACTCAGCAACTGAATCACAATGAAGAAACGTGAACAAGAAAGAAAATTACAGATCAAATGAATTGTTTGTGAGGAAAAAGAAATATGCTGAGATGAATTTACACACAAACTGGAGGAAGGCTCTAAAGGTAAGATGATGATGTTATATGGCATTGTGAAAAGTAAGAGAAATGGCCAGGAAGACATTAGAGCTATAGAGACTGCTGATGGACAGAGAGCAAGACATGTGCAAGACGTCAGGAATGTCATCAAAGTACATTTTGATAATCTCTTAAATTGACCAATAAAGCCAGAATCTGGTGATTGGTCAGGAATAACTGGAAATGATGTACTGATTACATCCAGACGCACAAAACTACACCAGATGAAGATTGGTAATGGATGAAGTAACAGCCTGCCTGGTGGCCATCATCGTTGACAGCCTGGCTAGTAAGTTCGGGTCCCATTCACCATCAGAATGTTAGCCAGCAGGATATGGGAGGTGGTGGTATACAATTCCAAACCTCCCTCCAGTGTTTATATGGAGGGAGGGCATGTGACCCTGTTGATGGTAATTCGTCCGTCGGATGGGATGTAAAGCTTTGAGCAGATGCCTTGGTGTTATTCAACAGGAGTAGGCTACGTGCCGACAACAGGTTTCACCCTCTCCCTGTCTCGTTTTCAGATACCCAGACACACAGGTCGCCCATGGGAAGAACTGCATCAGACAAGCCGAACATGTCCTCGGGATCTCCCAGCACTAAAAGCCATACGTCAATAAGTAAACGAGCAGCAGGACCATCTCAGTGTAGTGTGGGGTGAAAATCAGGCACAAGAAGGTTGGTCCAAGGGAGTAAATTTTTTAAATATTTAAGAATGGAAGCCATCGAAAGTGTAAGAACTACAGAGGCATTAATCCTCTGTCCCATGGCTTAAGATCATGGAAAAGATTATCAAAGCTACACTCTCAACCATATTAGAGCCTATCTGAGAGGAAGAACAACATGGCTTTAGATCTCACAGAAGTGCTCATGGAGAAGTACAGGATAAAATTCTATTTGTGATCTTCTTGGATTTGGAAAAAGGCTCTTTACAGCGTTCCAAGAGATGTCATCTGGAGAAGCCTAGAAAAACTAGTCGCACCAGACTCCCTTACTGGCAAGATCGAAATGTTATACAATAAATGCTACAGTTACAACAGAATTGCTGACAATCATTCAGAATGGTTTGAGACAACTTGAGGAATACAACAGGGAAGTGCTCTTTCATATATACTGTTTGTGACAGTCAGATGCTCTAAAGAAAGACTTGAAAAAAGAACTAATTCGAGAGTTAAATGCCTTGGTGTCTGCTGATGATGTAGGTATTTGTGGGATGCAGAAAAGGAGGTACAAGACCAGCTCAACAAATGGGTAGACTAAAAGTAAGAAAAGTAAGTAAGTAAAAGTAAGAAAAACCAAAACCATTGCCATTAAAATGAATAGAGACAAAACTGGTTGCCAAATACGTCTTGAGGGATATTTATTATTAACTTATAGAATGATGAATTAGGAATTCGAATCATTTATCAATGAAAGATTCAAATAATTTCCAGTTCTTTGAAAACCTTTAAAAAACAAGCTATCGATAGGGAATCTGCCATCTGGGTGACAGCCCTACATTACAACAGTACAAGAATTCAAGTAGCGGTACCTTGGGAGCGAGGTCCCAAACAAGGTTGGAGAGAGAAGCGGAGGGGACCGGAGAGTGATCAGGGAGGGAGAGACCTACATGCAGATCACTGATGACGAATGACAATACATTACAACAGTACATGAATTCAAGTACCGGTACCTTGGGAGCGTGGTCCCAAACAAGGTTGGAGAGAGAAGCGGAGGGGACCGGAGAGTGATCAGGGAGGGAGAGACCTACATGCAGATCACTGATGACGAATGACAATACATTACAACAGTACATGAATTCAAGTACCGGTACCTTGGGAGCGTGGTCCCAAACAAGGGTGGAGAGAGAAGAGGAGGGGACCGGAGGGTCATCATGGAGGGAGAGACCTACATGGATAGACAACGCTGGTGCGAGCTCACTGAACACCACTCTATCCGGTAAGCAGGAAGGGTTACATCATAATGAGTAGGGCCCAGATTTTGATGAAAGGTCATCTTTTTTCTGAGTATTCAGAGCCGATGCTTAGTGACAATTAAGTGTATTCTGCAATAAATAAGTTAGATTTGGGAGGTTCACACAAGTATGAAGAATGAGAGTTTTCCACCTAATCAATACTTTATTATATAAAGTGTCTAAAGTATTTCAATCACATTAAAACACGGAACCGGTTTTGACCTGTTAATTAGGTTATCTGCTAATGAACCTGCTTACTCAATAATGATTGTACAATGTAAAACATTACTTAGACTAAACATGAATGTCACATATTCCAATAAAATATAAAATAAAACGCTATATACAACAGAGTACAGTTCCTGAAGTATTTTGTGCAGTGCTCATATAATACAGATATTCTAACCATGTATTCATTATTTGTCTAAGACGATTATTAAGACATTTATAATTTTTATTACGTAATCTTTTAAAACTTGAGGTCAGTTTAAGAGAATTTTAGGGGCATTCTATAGGTCATTTTTCAATAATTTTAGGTCTTCAACATCCGGGCCCTAAATAGCATTAGTTTTGAAAGTTGTTAAGGTACCTTCTGATTGGATGAAAACAGTAACTGTACCTCTCTATAAGCGGGGCAACAGGAAGGATTGCAACAACTGTATTCCATTGATCTGTATACCAGGCTAGTCCCGCTCCTTGGCTGAAAGGTCAACATTGACGCCTTCAGTTCAGAGGGACCCAGGTTCGATTCCTGCCCAGGTCAGGGATTTTAATCGAATCTGATTAATCATTCTGGCTCGGAGACTGGGTGTCTGTGTTTGTCCCAGCACTCTCTTCTTCATACACAGACAACACACCACACTACCAACCAGCACAGAACACACAATAGTGATTAAATCCCTCCATATAGAGTTGGCGTCATGAAGGGCATCCGGCCGTAAAGGAGGGCCAAGTCCCCTTGAGCAACACAGTTCTCACACCCCACAGGTGTGAAAAACGTGATACAAGAAGAAGTACAGTATACCAGGCTAGGTGCTCACCAGCTTTTTGGAAAGGAGGGTACGATCAGTGGTTGAAATTCTGTGTGTTTTCAGACCTCGAAGGTGCTGTACAGAAAGGCGTATGAAGAAAAAGATGTTCGCCGTACTAAGAGATTGTGGGATTGTGAGAGTAATCAAAAAGATTAGAGTATGAAGGCTTATAATATATATAATATATAATATATATATATATATATAATCAAAAAGATATTTATAATGACATATGGGTTACAGTGAGAACTGACAACAGGCTGAATTCTTCGCTCGAGGTACTTACAGGCATTAGAAAAGGCTGTGAGTTTTTCACCTTTGTTGTTCGTAGTTTACCTGGATCATCTACAGAAAGCTATGAAGTGGCATGTAGGGATTCAGTTAGGTGGAAATGTGGTCTGGCATGTGCTGATGACTTGGTCTTACGGTAGTCTGTGCTGAAAGCCTGCAATCAAATATCTTGGTATTAGAAAATTGGTGCAGCAAGTATGATATGAAAATTATAATTTTCAAGACTAAAGTGATGTTAGTAGGGATGAAACCTGAGAGAATTGAATGCCAGATTGGAAATACAAAACTGGAAGAGGTAGTTCATTTGAAGTATTTAGGTTGTGGAGTATGGTGAGATTGAATGAAGGTGCAGCAAAGCTATTGTAGTGAGCTTGCAGTTGCGATCAACAGTATTCTGTAAGAAAGAAGAAACTATCTTTATATTGTTCTGTTTTTAGGCCAACCTGGCTGTACAGGAGTGAAAACTGGGTGGACTCAGGATATCTTTTTCATAAGTTAGAAGTCACAGACATGAAACTAGTGAGAATGATCGCTGGTACAAACATGTGGGAACAATGGCAAGAGGCACTCAGAATGATGAGATGAAAATTAAGTTAGGAACCGATTCGATTGATGAAGTTGAACACATAAACTGGCTTCGGTGGTTGGGTCATGTGAGGGGAATGGATGAGGATAGATTACCTAGGAGACTAATGGATTTGATCATGGAGGGTAGGAGAGGTAGAGGGAGACCAATATGATGATGGTTAGACTAATTATGAACATGATATGGAGGTAAAGAACCGAACTTGCTACAAATAGAGGACTGTGAAGGCATTTAGTAAATTCACAGAGGCTTGCAGACTGAACACTGAACGGCATAACAGTCTATAATGGAGATGTATGTATGATGACCAAGATATGGATATTCATCAAGTAACTACCATAAATGCTTCAGATCAATATGGTAATCTATAATCCAAGTCTCTCCTGCATTTGACTGAATAAGTCATATTAACAAGATTATGCCTTTCTTGTTTTGTGACAGAGATATGGCCCTTCCGTTGATACCCAATAGAATATAATTTTTGTTTCTTTAGGTCTGGTTCTGTATATGTGTATGGGATGGTTTCACCTTTCACTTCGATAATGTATTTTATTAATTCAAAAGGGGAATAATACATGATCTTCCTTTATGGCTTGTTCCGTGTGTCAGGGGAAGGCGATAGCGCGGCCTGGTGACTCATTTGGCGAGTGATATATTGCTTCGTGACCGGCTAAGATGATCTAATGCAGTACGGTACCGATAGCGATAACCATTGCTTCACAACAATAATTCAGTTTAACATCCGCGGTACTGGTAGCGTGTTCATTGTGTTCGCTTTAAAATAGCGAAGTTTCTGTAGGAATACTAGGAGGGATGTACGGTACACAGTAGAACAGCGTGTTGTGCTATGCGAAGCGTTCTTCTTATAGAGAATTCCGCTTTCGATTCATTCGCAAATTTCCTGGCATCCTCCCTCCTCATAGGAGTACGGTACGTAAGTTGGTAAAGAAATTCCGCACCACCGGGTCCTTTCTTAACAAGAAATCACCCAGGAGACGAACCGTATTAACAGAGAAAAATCTTGATGAAATAGGAGCTCACTTGGAAAGAACTCCAACAAAATCTCTGTGGCGTCTCGCCGTACAAGCTAATGTGTCATTATCTCCTGCCCACAAAGCAACAAAACTGCTAAACAAAACCGTACAAACCCACCTTTGCCCAATATTTAAGGGGACCTGACAGTTTCACTAGGGTTCGGTATTGTAACTGGTTGCTTCAGTCAGATCACGATGGGTATGTTGACCCAGAACTTTCATTCTATAGTGATGAAGCATGGCTACACTTAAGTGGCTTGTAAATAGTCAAAACAATCGCTACTGGTGTGCAGAAAATTCCCACCAGGTGCATGTCCGTCCACTTCATGATGTAAAAATAGGAGTTTGGTGCGCAATATGTGCTCGCAGAATTATAAGGTCTATATTTTTCCGCGAAACAATAAATGCTGATCGATACATAGACCTTATTCCAAGACCATTCTTTCAAGACTTGACGGAAGAAGAAAGGAGTAATGTTTACTTCATGGAAGGTAATGGGATGGCTCACTCTGCTAATCGGTCTATGCAGGTAATACGGGAAGTTTTCGAAGATCGTGTGGATAATTATCCCCCTAGATCTCATGATTTAAATCCTTGTGATTATTACCTGTGGGGATGCCAAAGGGAAACTGTATGTCAACAACTCTCAAACAAGAGAAGAAATACAAGAGAATATTACACAACATCACAATGGCTGAGATTCGCTGAGTGTCTGCAAACCTATTTACGAGGTATCAGGCGTGTTTGACAACTGAGGGACAACATTTTGAACATCAAATGTAATGCCAGGTAGGTTTTAAACTAATAGTTGCACTAGAAATGGATTTCTATAAGCGTGAATTGCCGTGAGTAGTAGGGAGGAAAAGCGCGCATTATACCGGCTAGCGACCGAGCCGTGCTCTGAGTGGTGCTCCGGAACCAGTTAAAAAGGATGTTACCAGCTGCTCTGTTTGATTGAATTCATTTTCCATTTCATCCTGAAAGGATTTCAATGATGGTATGAGCTCTGTTATGTTGCCTTCGCAGAGGCCTAGTGCAGTCCCGCAGGCGACCTGCGCTTCGTGATGACGAAGAAATGAGGATGGAGATAACCCCATGCCAGGGGAATGGTTAAAATTCCCGACTGTGCCATTAATAGAACCCGGCACCCCTGTGACCAATGGCCAGTACGCTAACCATTTAGCCATGGAATCGGACAGGTCTGAAATAAGTTGTACTTAGTCCTGTAAAACAACGAATGTGTTTGAATATCAAAATGGTTGCCTATACCGTACAAATACCAAGATTGCTTCCTACCCAAAACTACCTCTCGGTAAATTCAAAGAATAAAACAGTTCATGCATCATATTTTATTTGGCTTCACAGATACTACGGGTAATTTTATATAAGCAGATAGTGACAATGTTGAATGTTTGAGAATTGCTGCCAGTGTGATTCACAGAAAATTACTGCTTTTATACTTTGAGGACTATTTATAAATAACTTTGAGTGATACCGGTAATTTTCTACTGATATATGGGATTGTTATAAAGCCAGATTTGATTCAATTTAGACCATTTTATGCATCACTTGTTTATTCTTCAAACTACTGTTGCTATATTTGGTTTAAACACTTATACCTGTAAATCCTGGTGAAAGGTATCTTGTGTAACCTTCAGTGGCACCGACTTTGGTAGAGGCAAGGTATTTTCTGCCCCCTCCCCCACTAAAAATCATCTCAGGGGGCAGAGTGTCAATTTTCACTCCCGAAAGAATTATCTTTCTAGATGGTAAGTCCCTTACACTACCTCCATCGACATGTTGGTTGACGTGTGACCCGAGTCGACTGCTCCAGGACTTCCTGAGTTTCCATAGAAGTAATCAGTGCAGTTAGTCAAGAGAGGTAAAGACTAGCGAGTTTCGTAAGTGTGAGTTAATGCAGCATGGCCAGAAATGGAGATAACACAACACACTTTTCATAGTTTAATGACAAAGAAATGAAATTAAAAGTAAAAATGTAAATGGTTTGTGGAAAATGAGAAAATAAAAAGAGTAAAATTTAAAAAATGAAATTGCAAGAATTTACATATCTTGGGAAACTTTAAGTTAAAAATAAGAAGTTTAGAAAAATTAAAAGTTAAAAAGGCTGGCATGGCATTTAAACCGAACCATTATTAATTATGGTACATTCCAAGCTCAATACTGAACTTTTAAAATTAGGGGTACTGTTTACGTGTACAATAAATGGTAAATTTATGGGTGTGGCTATCTATAGGTATTTTCAAATTCAATTATCATAAACATACTTAAATTATTTATCTTAACAGATCCAAACCTTTCCCCACCCTTCGCCTTTACCAGATTAAATTTTCATCAACATAGCCACCAGGCGTAACCGACCACAAATTACATCATCTTGGTTTTCAAAGAAAGGGACCTTCGAGAATAGTGAAGAGTTTTTAATGAAAATAAAGAATAACTCTTACAAAGGGAAGCGCCACCATAAATACATCAAAGGAACAATAAACAAATCCAGGTAAACAAGTATCAAAACCATCAATATAAGCAAAAATAAACAGAAGAACATATAATTTAAACCGGGAGAACAGAAATAAAATATAAAGTCCATCAGGACAAGTTAAATACATTTCTTTGACTATGTTCGACACACGAAACACATGATAAAGATGTTGATTCCCATACATTCTGGTGGCCAAGCAGGCATCGATTTTTGGTAGTGAGACAAAGTCTCTCTTAGTGCATTGGTACTGCCGGTGGCTCCAAGTAGCCTACGCAGGAGCTTCCATGGTATGCACTAGCCATGCGTCTTAGTGGATGTGCTAAGTACCAACTGAGGAGCCCAACTTAGCACACGGGGGCGAAACGCTTGCAACCAGGAATGATGTAACTGGAAAATAACGGACCATTTATCTTGGTACATTAAATATACGTACACAAAGCAATTTCTCAACAATACAATGCAGGTGATAACATGAAATAATCACTATCACCACGCCCAATGGCAACAATACAGCATTCAAGAAGACGTGATCTTATCGGCAAGCAAAAGCAACATCTCACAATAATGCAACGGACGGCGTCAGGTCCAGAAAAGAAAAATATTGGAACGTAAATTACCTACGAGGAATAATAAAATAAATTTAGAATAATCAAATCAAGGCAACTGCCTACGCTTTCCGCTGGCTCTGATTGAAATATTTATATTTCATATTCCGTAACAAAAATTACTGTCCTCAGATTCTCACATCCATGAACCTAGGCAGGAAGCTCATCCACTGCCATTCAGGACTAACAAACTCGTACTTTGCTGTCTTATTTCACAAAAAATGGCCATTAGATCCTGTATTGTGAGAAAAAGTGCGAGTAAAATCTCCAGCGCAGCATCCTTTCACCCACCACTCACAGCGGTATCACCTTAACAACCACTAATGACAATGTGACCACCGCTTCTTCTATTTCAGCCAGGTGATTGTAGTCAGTTCAAAGACAGGTGCGTGTTTTGTGGAAGTGGTTTGACCGATTTACAATAAACTAATAAAAGTATCGCCATACCTGTGGATAACTGTGGATAAGGGGTATAAAGAGACACCGTGGAAGTGATTTATCTCTCCTCCTAAAATATTCAGTCCTAATAAAGAACAAGAATAATCAAAAGTACATTGTTTTTCACTTCTACTTCTGCTCCCACCAGCAACATTAATTCTACACCCAAACACAAAGTGTAAATATCAAGATGACTGACGCTCTTTTGAATAATCAAGAACCACCTCAAAATCTTCTTTCTTTGGAGATTTTAGCTAACGACAGTTTGAAGCCTGAGAGACACTTGCAGAGAAAACATCCAGACTGTGTAACTAAACCTACGGAAATTTTTAAGCGTCATGAGCAACAACTAAAAGGTGATGTCAGATTTCCTTGAGAAGCGCGCAACAGTGCCTAAAAGAAAGTGCTAAGAGCATCCTGTTTAATTGCAAAATTCAAATCGACATGGATCATTGGTGAGAAATTATTCTTAGCTGTGAAAATGTACGCAATCATACACGGAGACAAGTCCGGCGAGTGTCTGAAGTGGCTCGCCGTACTGATACAATACCCTCTGACAAAAACATCAATATTGCTACCACGTCACAGTGCCCAGCTCCTTGTTTTCGTACGCTACCGTCATGAACATGAAATGCACGACGATTTTCTATTTCGTGGAGCTCAGGAAGGAAGGACTACAGGGGAAGATATTTTTTCTTGTAAATTCGTTTTTCATTGACAACAATCTGTCGTGGACAAATTGTGTTGGTATATGTACCGATTGAGTGACGGTATTTACTGGAACTTCAAAGAAGCTCAGAGCAAGAGAGAGTCCCGTTACTAATTCTGTAAAATTTACACATTACATGATAGACAGGAAGGCGTTGACTTCAAAAGTATTACAACCAGAAGTCAATAAATTGCTGAACGATGCAGTCAGTGTTGTAAATCATGTAAAACCAAGAGCTTTAAACAGTAGGCCATTTTCCATTGTCTTTTCGAGATCGGATCTACACGATTCGCTTCTATTGCGCAGGGAGGTACGTTGGTTGTCTCGTGGTAGAGTTCTTCGTCACGTTGATGTTACTGCGTGCTTGAACAATGAAGAATGGCGGATGAGAAGTTATATTTATTAGGTTATAAAAGTAAACATTCTTCTGGAGCCTAGCGGGTGTCGCAGTGAACACATTTCTTCTCTACAAGTTATTCCACATAAGATTTGTGACATTTCAAATCCATTATAATGTTATAAAACTTACACTCCACATACTGCATTTTACAATTGTTTGATCAAATAGAACATGTTCTAATTTGCTTTCAAGACTTTTGAAGACCTCTTAAGATTTGTCAAGTACTGCAAGCGATGTGACAAGTAAACTTTTGAAGTACTGAACATTCTTGTGAAGTATTAAACTTGACAAAACTTTGACCGTATACCGCAGGCTTTAGTTTTGCGTTTCACTGTTCCCTTGTCGCACTCATGATTGTGTGGGAAGTAGTTGATTCCTCCCAAACATAGAGTATAATAAAAGTAAGTTGAACAATTAAACTTACATTTATTTTTTGAAAATATCAACTAGTACCATGCACTAAAGTAAATGAATGAGGAATTTTGAAATGGAATCACAATCCAAGGACAGGGAATCAAAACTCTGAGATTTGCTAACGATATTGTTATTTTATCTGAGGCTGTAGAAGACGTGGATGGTGTGGACACAGTCTTGGAGAAGAAGTCCAAAGCAAAAGTAAGGGAGTGCAGTCGAATGATATCTTAAAGTAGGTGAATACTGATGGGAGAAGTAAGGACATAAAATGCAAGGTAGGCCTTTCTTAAGAAATTAGCCTACTTCGAACACTCATATAGGAATCAAGACTTTCGTCTGGTGTGTGGCACTGTATGGAAATGAAACATGGATGATAAATGGAACATGACGTGGTCCAAGCAATAAGAACTTCCGCTCCGTCCCTCAAGATTTATATATACGCAGACGACATGGTGATGGGTTCTCAAGATACTAACGAACTCCAGAAACTCTAGGAACATGGGCTGAATACAACGGATTGCAAATAAACGCAGAAAAGACTGTACACATGGTCTTCAGGACAGGAGGACGCCTATCCGCAAGGGACAAAATTTACCTCAAACATGAACCTTTACAAACTACGAACAGCTTCAAATATCTGGGCGTAACGGTCCAGACAACAGCACGCTCATTCAGAATTCACACAACACAACGAGCAGCTGCCGCAACCAAAGCTATCTACGACATCGTGTCATTAAGCAAACTTTCCCTGGATACAGCTATAGCCCTCTTTGAAGCCAAAATCGTTCCTATTCTAACATACAGAATAGAGATAACATGGGAAAAGTTAAGCTATAAAGACCTAATACGAATGGAAAAAGTGAAAGCCAGATTCTTGAAAGTAGCCCTCGGAATTTCAAAGTACACCAAGTCAAGACTAGCGTACGAACTCGCGAGAGAAACATTTCTAATAGAGGACCTGAGATGGAAATTCAATCTGCCCTGTACAGACAACTGGAAGAAACTGCGATTAGAGAGGGAGAAGAAAAAGAAGGAGATATGGCCAGAGTTCTACTCTTCAGAGGCCATGATGAACAGAGCCTGGACCGGTACAAACCAGGAGCTGAGACATTTTGTAAATTCCATGGCAGTCCATGGCTACCATCACAAAATCTGTAGGTCGAAGACATATCACGACCCGGACTCGATGTGCATATGTACACTCTGTGTTAACATTGTAACCGATATCACGTACTGTCGTGTAAAAATGGTGTGAAATCAATCATAGACCTCTGTATTGATTAATGTATCCTAATATTGCACAACTTGTGCGCAATAAAGTTTATATATAAAATGTATTGTTACAGAAGAATACAGATAGATAGAATTATGAAGCTTATTTTTTACAAATTACTTTACGTCGCAGAGACACAAATAGGTCTTATGGCGACGATGGCATAGGAAGGAAGTTGCCATGGCCTTAAGGTATAGCCCCAACATTTGCCTAGTATGAACGTGGGAAACCACGGAAAACCATCTTCAGTGCTGCCGACAGTGGGGTTCGAACCTACTACCTCCCGAATACTAAATACTGGCCGCACTTAAGCTACTGCAGCTATCGAGCTCTGTGAATTACGAACGAAGAGGTACTGAATCAATTGGCGAGGGGAGAACGATCATAACAAGAGAATAATAGGACACACAGGACTCGTTCAGTTGGTGTAGGAGTAGACAAGGTACGAATATGAGTAGATGTAGTAGGTTAGCACAGGATAGGGTGGGATGGAGGGCTGTATCAAAGCAGTCTATGGACTAATGACCCAAACAAACAACATGTATTTATGCGTCACACTATTGATATCGCGTAAATGATTCCAACTGTCACCACTCAGCCTAACAACCGGAAACTAAAGAATCAACACTTCTCTCCGTCATTTTGGAAAATGTTACCCCTTCTGAATCCCCCCCCCCCCTGCCGGTGGAGGCTGAAGATGGACTTAAAACGACATCCATAGTGTCGAATTCATGTCAGTACCCCCAAAAAATATGGATTCAACACTATTTTGGGTTATTTTTATATGCAATCCTTACCCCACCTCCGTCCCTAGCAGTGCTAGGATGGCTTATCCCACAGTGCTTCTCTCAAGACATTAAGCCATTTAGCACCAATTTATAACTTTGAAATATTTAAACAGAATCTCTTGTAAATACTGAATTTAACGCTTGTATACTTCTCACAGCCATTACTGTAATACTGTAGTGTGGAAATTGGGAGAGTATCTCGGCAGATTAATTTTGTCTATAAGTTTTAAAATATATTTACAATGATCATGCTAATAACAGTGTGGAAATGTGGATCCAGTCGCCATAAGTGTCTAGCAGATTAACGCTAGGTATGAGTTTAAAACGTTTGAAGTAGAATCTCTCCTTAGCTTTGCCTATATTCACGCACATGCCTACTTCGAACACCAAACCTTTATGCTATTGTAGAATCCTTGAGCTGACATATGGCCTGTCATTTCTTCATCAGATTCCTAATGCCAATATCTCCGATGGTTAGTTTTAGGGCCTCAAAACAAGGTTTTCGATGCCCCATAGGGAGTTATCGAGCTTCGTCCTGTCCTTGTACTCTATACCAGATTCGATATTTTGCCTTTATTAACGTGCCAAAGGGCCTAAATCTACGGAATGAGTTATTATAGACAGGGTTATCTGCAGGGTCCTAAAAGGTAAGTACACAAAATTTGATTCAGATTGACGGAACGGTATGGATTTGTATATGGAACGGCCCGACAGACATTCTGCTTAATATATGGTATATATAAGTATACAGATTGCTACGGCTGATATCATACACATCATGATATTATTTATGCGGACAATATAATTCTCACCTCAAGATCCAGCGCGGAACTACAACAGACATTTAACGTGTTGGTGAAATGGACAGAAGCAAACTTCACTGAAATGAGGGTAAGACGAGACATTTCCAAAGACCTTCAGAATGGGTGTAAAAGGGTCTGAATCTAGGGAATGGGTTCTTATAGACAGGGTTATCTGCAGGATCCTAAAAGGTAAGTACACAAAATTTGATTCAGATTGACGGAACGGTATGGATCTGTATATGGAGCGTACGGACAGACATTCTGCTTAACATACGGCATATATAAGTATACAGATTGCTACGGCTATCTTTTTTTTTTTCGTGCTGGTGGCTTCACCTCGCAACGACACAGATAGGTCTTATGGCGACGATGGGAGAGGAAAGAGCTAGGAGTGAGAAGGAAGCGGTCGTGGCCTCAATTAGGGTACAGCCCCAGCATTTGCCCGGTGTGAAAATGGGAAACCACGGAAAACCATCTTCAGGGCTGCCGACAGTGGGGTTCGAACCCACAATCTGCCGGACGCAAGCTCACAGCTGCGCGCTCCTAACCGCACAGCCAAACGCCTTATATACACATCATGAGATTATTTTTGCAGACAATATAATTCTCACCTCAAGATCCAGCGCGGAACTACAACAGACATTTAACATGCTGGTGAAGTGCACAGAAGAAAACTTAAATTAGGATAAGACAAGAAATTTCCAAAGATCTTTAGAATGAGCGTAAAAGCTTCAGAGTTTTCTCTGAAGAATGTATCGAGTTTCAAATATTTGGGCATCACGCTAAAATCTAGGGGTAATGTTTTCTCTGCCCACATGAATGACAGGATAAATGTAGCAATTAAAGTCACAAATGACAAAAGAACCTGAATAAACTTTCTATTAAAACAACATTAAAACTATTTCACCCGTTGTCACATACGGTCTGGAAATTGTCTGGCCACATTTGAAAGTGAAACAACTAATGCAACAGGAAAAAGTGAAGACAACGTTTCTGAACAAAATCATTATGTGTTCCAAAACACAGACCTTCAAGGCTTGTGTATGAGTTAACATGTGAACCGTTCTACGTAGCAGATCTTCGTTATCACGTGATGCTACCATCTACACCGAGTTATGTACAGTTTATAGAGAAATTAAGGACAGAGAAGAGACATATGGAGTGAATTTTACTCCACGGAAGCAATGATCTGCAAAGACTGGCAAGGAGCAGGTTACGAGTTGAGACGCTTTGTTACACGCTGTTTTCTCTTGCCGTGTGAACGCGCCATAGATCTGGGCCAGTGATATGGGGACAAGGAAAAGAGCACCCAGTTAAGAGCCGCAAAGTGGCCTTAGGCCTCTACTTTCTTGCACAAATACCACTGGTCTGGATTGGTTAGGGTAAGTGCTGGACAAGACCATTGGTCAGGTCTGCTTTAATTGTGCCGGAGTTGCTAAAGGAATCCAATTATCATGACAGACGGGAATGAAGTCACGTACCACTTTACCCTGGCCAATAGGAATGCAAGCAGCCACTGCAGCAATGGAAAATGGCATCTAATGCTCTCCATGAGGTTATAAAAGTAAATGTACTTCTTGGGGTGGGATGGTAGGTTCCTGGGCATTGCAATGAACACATCTCTCATCTGACGCTCTTTCCAAGTATGATTTCATTAATGTCTACCTCCCTATAACGCTAGAAACATGTTGTGACTAGGTGTCAATTTTTACCCACGTTGGAAAAAGAGATGCACCCGGGGCCACTGTCAGTCCTTCACAGTTTCATCTTTATATTGTCTTTAGTATGCTTGTTAAGCAAGACAGAGGTGAGGTGTGGTATCAGGTTCCTGATATTCTGTGTGAACGATACACAACTCGCGCAGCCCAGAAACAATAGGCCTACTTATTAAGTGCACCACGTGAGTTGTATGCAGTTCACGCCATCAGTGTTTGTCCTCAGCTCCTCGTTGCATTACATAACAAGAACCATAATGAAGTGTCTGTGCCAAGTCTCGGTCGTCCTCTGCCTTTCTTAGCCGTGATTTTCCCTTCCAGCAGACTGGTAAGAAGGATTCATGTCAGAGGAACAACATATTAAAAAAGATCTGCAATGAATTTATTGATATGAGTGATAAGGATGTGTCATTATCTAATGATGGTTCAGTTGAGTATTTACCTCGTGAATTTACAAATGAAAATAAATGAGAAGTAGGAAGTAAGACCAGGAGTTAAAAACCCGACAGTATAAACAGGATGTGCTGATGCTAAGGACTCTTCAAGGTGATGAAGAAAAGGAAGTTGAAACTAGAGCAGGACCAAGAAGAAGCCGGTAATAGTAATTGACTATGACCATTCAAAATCATTCATAGAAGTCTCTGTCCGATGAAATCATACTTCCATTCCCTAAGACGTGGCATGAAATATACTAATCCCCACAACAGCTGGAGTCTAACGCATAGGCCTAGCGCCACTGGCTCGAGAAGGTTGACTAAAGCTGTTCGAAAAGGATCTATTGCTATGGCAACGATAACAGCGATGCCATCGCCCCGTGGGTTGGCTTGCTCTCAGTCTCTTTTGTAACATTATATGAGCTGTTGCTGTTTGTATATTTACCTGTTTGTTTTATGAATATTATTTTAGTTCTTAGTTCATTTGTGTTTAGTTGTTAATTTTATTGTAAGTTAATCAGTGACCAGTTGTACAGATTTGTTCTCTATTTAACATGTGCACTTATTAAGGTTATTGTCAGAAACTTATAATTCTGTTAGTGATCACAAAATCTATTTATCGGTACTGAGCTATTATTGCATAAGACCAATTTCATGTTTTTGCCCGTATTGAACTTACTACTAGTATTTAAAATTCTTGTCTTTATTATCCACTCAATTCAATACGTGAAATATTTATTATCTCCAAAGGGACATTACAATACAAATAACGAAAACACAACGAAAAAATACTGCAATTTAAATCCTTTAACTTTCACTAATTTCATTTCCCGATAAATACACTAACAGTGTTGGAAAAATCAAGAAACAACCGAGAATTAGCCAAATCTTTCAATTTAATTGTCATATTTAATATGACTTGGACATCAATATTATGTCATTAACGTCTAGGCCATTGATGTTACATTATAATTGTCTAAAAAAAATTGTTGGTTACTACTTTTTAAGTAGTGACGAAATTTTATTGTGTAAAAAATTTTCAATCAAAAAGTTATTATAAATAAGGTTTAATGTATGACTCAACCTTGAGAAAATCGTATAAAAGATGGCCGAAGATGCTCGATATAGCGTAAAATAATAATGAACGTAAAGTGAGTCCACTCGAGACCTCCTTCCAGCCTTCACCGCCAACACCCCTTCCTCCACACCTCAACAACCGAACTTTGCCGAACAGTACCCCTCCCGTCAAGAACGTGAAACCAACAAAGTGCTGGTCTGCATTGATTCAATCGTGACAGTAAGCAGGTTCAAGATATAGAAAGAGAATGGGTGGCATACAGGGATGCTGTAGTAGCAACAGCAAGGGAATGCCTAGGAACAACTGTGTGTAAAGGTAGGAAAAGGTGTACATAGATGAAAGAAACAAAGCGAAAAAATAGTTGCTGAATCCAAAAAGAAGTCTTGGGAAGATTTTGGTAGTAACCTAGAAAGGCTAGGTCAAGCCTCAGGGAACCTTTTTGTACAGTAATAAAGAACGATAGGAAGGGAGGGAAAAAGGAAATGAACAGTGTTCTGGGTCACTCAGGTGAACTCATTATAGATCCCAGGGAATCACTGGACAGGTGGAGGGAATATTTTGAAAATCTTCTGAACATAAAAGGAAATCTTCATGGTGGTGCCGCGAACAATGGAGCTCAAGAGGAGGAGGAAAATGATGTTGGTGAAATTACGCATGAAGATGTAGAAAGGATGGGAAATAAATTCCATTGTCCTAAAGCAGCAGGAATAGATGAAATTAGACCTGAAATAGTGAAGTATAGTGGGAAGTCAGGGATGAAATGGCTTCATAGACTAATAAGATTAGCATGGAGCGTTGGTAGTGCACCTTTACATTGGACAAAAGCAGTAATTGCACCTATAGATAAGACAGGAAGGATTGCATCAACTATCGAGGTATCACTTTGATTAATGTACCAGGCAAAATATCCCCTGGCATCATGGAAGGGAGGGTGCGATCAGTCGTTGAGAGGAAGTTGGTTAAAAACCAATGTGGTTTCAGACCACGCAGAGGCTGTCAGGATCACATTTTCAGTATGCGCCAGGTAATTGAAAAATGCTACCGGAGGAATAGACAGTTGTGTTTATGCTTCGTAGGTCTAGAGGAAGCATATTACAGAGTACCGAGGGAATAGATGTTCCCCATACTGGGAGACTATGGGATTAAGGGTAGATTATTAAAATCAATCAAAGGCATTTATGTTGACAATTGGGCTGCAGTGAGAATTGATGGTAGAATGAGTTCTTGGTTCAGGGTACTTACAGGTGTTAGACAAGGTTGTAATATTTCACCTTTGTTGTTCGTAGTTTACGTGGATCATCTGCTGAAAGGTATGAGGCCACAGCATTCGTTGCAAGTATAGGATTGTGGCGACATTTAGTAAATTCACAGAGGCTTTCAGGCTGAACGCTGAAATACATAACGGTCTATAATGATGATGTATGTATGTTTATATGTTTACTGTCTTAAGCCACACACACATTACGGTACGGTATATAATATTATATAATATTTCTCGATGCGAATCTTGTTCCTAGCATGATTTGTATCATTTGGCTTAGTTGTTTAAGCAGTAACAACAGTACTATTACGTCAAGTGTAAACGAGGTGTCTCATGCGACTCATAGTCAAACGTTGCCAATATGAATCTCGAAGATTGTCGAGGTCTACAGATTCAGCACTAGGGAGTCCACGTATCACTGAAAAGTTTCACGACTAATACACACTCCTTATCCACAACGACGTAATACATAAAATCCAATCTACCTCCAATCAGAAAAGACTGGGATGGAGTACACTACCGTCAGACTAACACAATTCCATAAATTACAGATCCGTAACAGTTACACGACAGTTAGGTACCGGTATAGTTTCTGTACAGTCTTTTTATTTTAATGAACGTTATGAAATACTGTACACTGGAAATATTAGTATCGTGGCCAGAAATACTCATTTCAGGCAAGAAATCAGTCCAGCCCCCGGAACGCTGCTTACACACACTCTCTCATTGGTCACATCCATTAGACGCGTTAACACATGCACACATCTGATGAGTGAGGGGAGGTGGACGAAACGAAGTACGAGGATATCTAGCATGAACGAAACACACGCGGAAGGGAAGGTATTTGCTTCCCCGCCTGCCCATACGTCCCAAGGTCTCGACAATGCAAGGAGAGAGGAATGAAGGGAGGAACCACACGCCGCCCTGAAGGCAACAGACGTATTGGTAGGTCAACCCAATGAGGGTCAAATTCTCCAGTTTATTTGAAAATCATGTGTGCGAGTCTGCTTGAAATGTTAGCGGTCCTGACTATGACTTCATTATCAAATGGTATCGCGCTCAACCACTATAAGAAAGAATGACCCTTATTATCGTCAATGTAGGCCATGTTAAATACTACTAGTAGTAATAGTAATATTAATCATAATTTTTATCCTCGAAAACTGAGGTAAAAATAACCTGGAATTATATAATTATGATTATCAGAAACGCAAAAGCGTTTGGAAGACCGTTCCTATGAAATTATTTTCAGCGCTGATCAAACAATAAAATGTCACATATTAGGGGAATTATATCGTGCTCACTTCATCGCAATTAAATTACAGTTAATTAATTGTTTTCCTTAATTAGGAAAGCTAGTATAGCCAGGATGTTTAACCATAGAATCATCTTAATTAATTCCGGAAAATATGGAGTTGGATATGAAATTTGAGTGCGGAACGTCGCAAGCCACACCTCTTGGAAGACGAGCACATTGGTTACTTCTCCATCATCCTCAGGGTTGGCAAAAATATTCCTCCGAACGTTACCTGTTTCCTTTTTTACCCGTAATTCTTGTGATCGCGACAGTACATACAGCTTACACTGACGTTTTTCTGTGCAGTATGCCGATTTCAATGAATATTATTAAATACTCTATTGGTAGAAAGGCACTAAGGTTAGTTGTATCCCATTTATCGTAATCTTCTTCCCTCACACAAAATATGTACGTTAACTAAAAAGAAAGTATAAACAATACATATGCACAATGAAGTGTGCCGAGCACGATTTTTCTAAAATTAATTTACAGTAAATAATTTAGATCAATTTGGTTGTATAAAGTAAGGAAACATGTGATTACACGTTGTTGTTATAAGTACGCGGCTGTTCACACACCTGAAGAAAAAGACGTTCACCGCAAGATGTCGCGGTGAGCGCACTCCGCTTCGTGTATCAGTAGCTCCATCTGCTGCTGTCGTGCTCCACTCCACACAAAATCTGCGTGCCGCCTCGGTCTCTAGTGTTTAATAAATCCATGTCAAAATCGCAGTCTGAATGGACTTAAGCAAACGCCGTTCCTTTAGGCTCGAACTGGTACGGACGAATGTTATTTATGTCTATTTTGAGTAAAAATAAGCCCACTAACAATGGTAACATTGAGTGGTGTACTGGTTGGACTGGACTTAAGGACTTGATGTGCTCTTTGAGTTTCAAGACAAAGGAGGGTATCTGTCATTGGTGGCGTCTCCTCCACGAAGTCTGCTGGTAACCTCATTGGTTCTCCATAGACGAGTGCAGCAGGAGTAGAACCTAAGTGAAGTATGATGATAGATCGGAGACCAAGAAGAACTAGCGGAAGTTGGGGCATCCAGTTGCTGGAGAGCTGTGTACGCAGTGCAGCTTTTAGTTGACGATGCCAACGTTCGATCTTCCCGTTAGCAGCATGGTGATACGCAGTTGTTTTTATGTGGTGAATGCCTAGGAGTTTCATCAGGTTACTGAAAAGAGACCAGTCGAACTGTTTGCCTCGGTCAGTGGTGATAACAGATGGTATGCCGTATCGAGCTATCCATGTGTGCAGCAGGGCATATGCAACTGTTTCTGCTGTTATATCCACCAGGGACGTAGCTTCCGGCCAGCTTGAAAAACGATAAATTATAGAAAGGATGTAGGTCTATCCTACAGATGGAGGAAGAAGGCCGACGATATCTACATTAATATGACAAAAACGGCGGTCCACAGGTTCATAGGTGCCTATAAGGCTGGCAGTGTGCCTCGTGACCTTGTAGCTGGCAGGCTACACAGGATTTACTCCACAATTTAATGTCCTGTCTCATTGACGGCCATACATACCGTTGTTTTACAAGTTTGGTAGATGCATTAATACCTGGGTGAGCCATATTGTGTAATGCATCAAATGGAAATTCACGGAACTGACTTGGCAAAAATGGTCGGAGTTCTCCTATAGAAACATCAACAATTAATTCCGCTCCTCATGGTAATGCAATGGTCTTGAACTTGAGTGTTGTCTCTGTGGATTGTTGTAGTTGGCGAAGTTCGAATTTCATCATTAGATGCCTGTGCTTGGGCAATTTCATCAGATGATAGTTGTGATGGTATGGAAATGGATGAGATGCGTGAACAGAAGTCAGCTGGAATATTGTCTTTCCCACGTAGGTACCGTAAGTCAGTCGTGAACTGACCAATGTGGTCTAGATATCGAAGTTGTCTGGGCGACGCTTTATCAAGGCGTTGTTGAAAAACAAAAGTCAAGGTTTTGTGGTCAGTGTAGATGGTAGAATTTCTGTCTTCTAGTAAGTGACAAAAGTACTTTACAGCTGAATAAGCTGCCAATAATTCACGGTCATACGTTCTATAATTCTTCTGTGTATTGGGGAAAGTCTTTGAGATGAATCCTAGTGGTTCCATCTTTGTGTCACGGATTTGATGTAAGGAAGTCAGATGCGTCAACCAGCAATGCTAACGGTAAGTCACCTGAAGGATTTGCTATTTGTTCCTTAAGTTGTGACTACTTCTGGTGTCCAGTTAAGCTCTCTGCGTTCACGCTTCCGTGTGTCTTTACGAAGACTGAAGAGTAAGCGTTGAGTAGCAGCTGTGTCTGGTAAGGACCGGCGATAGAAATTTACTAATCCAAGACATCTTCTCAAGTCAGCAATAGTACGAGGTTGTGGGAATGAGTGAATGAGCGAATAGCATCAACACGTTCGGAGAGTGGTTTAAATATGACCACTGTAGCCTAGGAAGGAAATTTCTGAGGCACCAAAAACACATTTTGAAAGATTCACATTGATACTGTATTTATGCAGTCGTTCAAGGAGGATACTTACGTGATGCTCATGCTCTTCTTCATTTTGAGATGCAATCAGGATATCATCGAGATAGCAAATCTCTCAAAATGAGTCCATGTACCTTTGAAAAGTTGGGGCAGCATTTCGGAGACCTGCTTGAGCCCCTGTGCCGCCCCTCATGATATGATACATCACGATTACAAACAATACAGGTGACTACACATTTAATAGATTTCAGGCCAACTTAATCATTAGTAGACTATAGCACGCAGCACTATTATAGAGTAAATACACGTACATAACAGTATTTTGGAGCGTCATCGAGCTCGAAGTGTGAAACTATAGTTTGCTGAGCGGCAACAAAATTATTCTATTCATACAAGAAAGCAAAGACCTACTTCCACTGTTTTTCACACAATTACACTTTTAAAGATATTTCCACAAATCGAACATCTAATGAGCCATATTCCACAGTAAGTAGAGAGAAGGGCATTAAGGGAACTTAGTGGACAAACAAACCTTCAGGCACAGCAAAACTCCACGACACTTCTCCAGAGAGAGATAAGAATTTTGTGTAATAATGACAATAATGATTCTGAGCCACACATCCTGACTGATGTTCAAGGAAAGACCTGCTAGAAAAACGTGGCACTGTATACATGAGAAAAGTGTGGCCTCAATCGTGTGTTAGTGTACTGGTAACATCGACAATTTTACCACTGGGAAAATTTACTATCGTATACATACGCAGATTCATTACCTGAACGTGGACTCTCTCAAGTATGCATAAGCAATTTTCCCTACATACTCGTATTGTCTTGAAGCTCCCTAATATGCGTACGTAGGTGTTCCCAGAGAAGAGAACTTTTAGAAAACTTATTACCACATTGATCACACCAATTTGGACGCTCTTCAGTATCAGTAAGCAGGTGGCGCCGAAGATACATCTGAGATAACCCCTTATCACACTGTTTACAGGAAAGCGGACTCTCACCACTATGTGCAATCAGATATTGCCGAAGATGCGAGTTTTAGAGTAATCATAGAACCACATTAATCACAGGAATGCGGCCGGTCTCTAGTATGTGTAAGCAGGTGTTGCCGAAGAATTGCCTTCTGAGTAAACTTAGAACTGCATTGATCAAACGAATTTTGACGCTCTCCAGTATGTGTAACTACGTGCTGCCGAAGACTTGCCTTTTGAGTAAACTTAGAACCGTATTGATCACAAGAAAATCGATGCTCTGCAGTATGAGTAAGAAGGTGACGCCGAAGATGTGACTTTTGAGTAAACTTAGAACCGCACTGATAACAGAAATGTGGCCGCTCACCAGTATGTGTAAGCAGGTGTTGCTGCAAACCCGACTTCCGAGAAAATTTAGAACCACATT
The DNA here is from genome assembly GCF_040414725.1 of Anabrus simplex. Classification (NCBI taxonomy): domain Eukaryota; kingdom Metazoa; phylum Arthropoda; class Insecta; order Orthoptera; family Tettigoniidae; genus Anabrus; species Anabrus simplex. The sequence continues at coordinate 103,297,179 of NC_090274.1, read as the reverse complement.
GTTTACAGGAATGTAAACTCTCACCGCTATGTCTAAGCAGGTGTTGCCGAAGACTTGCCTTGTAAATAAAATTTAAACCGCAAAGATCACACAAGTATCGACGCTCTCCAGTATGTAAAACCAGGTGTTGCCGAAGACTTTCCTTTAGAGTAAACTTAGAACCGCATTGATGACATGAATGTGGGCGTTCTCCAGTATGTGTAAGAAGGTGACGCCGAAGAGACGACTTCAGTGTAAACTTACAATCGCATTCATCACAGGAATGTGGCCGCTCACCAGTATGTGTAACCAGATGTCGCCGAAGACTTGCCTTGTGAGTAAAGTTAGAACCACATTGACCGCAAGAATGTTGACGCTCTCCAGTATGTAATACCAAGTGTTCCCGAAGACTTGCCTTTTGAGTAAACTTAGAACCGCATTGATCACACGAATATCGACGCACGCCATTATGAGTAAGAAGATGACGCCAAAGATGAGACTTCTGAGAAAACTTATTACCACATACCTTACAGAAATGTTGACGCTCTCCTGTATGTGTAACCAGGTGTCGGCGAAGACCTGCCTTTTGAGTAAAGTTAGAACCACATTGATTACAAGAATGTTGACGCTCTCCAGTATGTGTAAGCAGGTGTCGCTGAAGATTTGCCTTTTTATTAAAGTTAGAACCACATTGATCACAAGAATGTAGCCGCCCACCACTATGTGTACGCAGGTGTTGCCGAAGATGTGACTTCCGAGAATACTTAGAACCACATCCATTACAAGGAAATGCGCACTGGCTAAGGGGATGGACTGACCTTTGATCAGATGCTGAGAACTTGTGTAGGTTGCATTCATTACAAGTGGACAAAATGCACATTACCTCACTTCCTTTTTTCAATATCTTGCACCTATTGTTACATGTACTCACAGGACCTCCGGTCAATAATGCAACGCTCCCAAATCTAGAAAACAGCAAACTAAAAGTTATTACATTGTACGATCAAGATAACACAATCAAATACAATATCCAGAAGCAAACTCAATTTATGTACAAAGACTGCTTCTTATCCATTCCATAGCACTCCAAATCTCAATAATTCCAGATAAAGGCTCTAACACATAAGCCCATATAATTTCCAATTGCCAAATAGAATATATGATAGCTTTGCACTTAACCACAGCATATCCAAAGAATTCAAGAGGGTCCACTAAGGAAGGAATTAATGCGAGATTGCTTCCCATAGTGATTTCATTACGTGCATTCTTGAACTTTATATTAAATTGTCATCGCATTTAGGATGCCAAATAATAACTAATGTTTTAATAGCTTCATCCTTAGTGGGATTACATGTTGACAAGATTTCTTTATCATCGACAGGGACATTGGCAAGGGCGTCTAGACAATTTGACGTCCAATTTCTGAGATACACATGTGTACTATAAAGCCAGGAAGAAATTTCTGACTGAAAATCGTCAGCTACCTCAACTGGGCTAGTACCTGTCAACAAATCAACGTAAAAACAATCATATGCAGTAGGGCGAGATTCTGTGTCTTCGTCAGCAAGTTGAAGTAGAAATGTCGGACCAAGAAATGGGGCGGAACTTGTAACAGTAGTAAGGTGGTTGTCCTTGATCTTTTCATCAGAGGATTCATGCGATGCAATATTCTGAAGACTCCTGTGGTCGGGATATATTAACACAAATGTGTATACGTTACGAATATATAACAATGTAAGTTATAATAATAAGAATTTATTGCAGCCAGATGGTCATACAGTAGGTTTCAAGGTTACAAAGTAAGCATGAAATATTGTCACACAACATACTGCAGTTTAATCTTTGCCATAGTCATCTATGCTCTTTTACCTGTTACTACACAGTCTTATGTGGTATTTGTCGCATACCAAATACATATACATTCTTTGTTCGGTTCATGGCATTTTACGTTTTTGAATATTATGTGATGGAAGCTGTGTAGGACGAGACTTGTGACTACGTTTCTTGGTTCCTGATTTTCCTGTGTCCATCTTCTATCGGTCATTGCTTCCGTTGCGTAAAATACAGTGGTATATCCTGTTGCTACAGACGCTTCTGCTCAAGTACCTTCTCCATTTGCAGGGTAGATTGCAGGTGTAGTCTGAATCGGAGGCCTTCGATATAGAAAGGTTCCTCGCTAATTTATAAATTAATCTAGTTATGAACTTTAAAACAATAGACAGGAAGTTAGGCTGAATTTCAGGGTCAATCATTTACAAAGAGTTCAAAGCTATCCCTTTTAAGGATTCACAACATCTGTCAAACTCAACTCTTGGCTTGTTTGACATGCTAGAATCTTTGAGCAGACAATGATGGGGTATATGAAAGCTTGAGTTAAAAGTCACAAGGGGTACATTTTTCCATGTGTCCCATTTCACGGTATTCACGCATGAAAATTACATACAGCTCTTTCAAATCTGGAAACCTAGCAAACATATCTTCAATGTGTTCGAGCAATTTAACAGAATTATGCTTAGACTGAGCTACAGGTAACACTTCAGGAAGAACAGGAGGTATGGCATTAAACCTGCCAGAATCATCCATTTGATCATTATTCAAGAAAACGTTCTTCAAATGCCCTTTATTCACGAGTAAGAAATCGCCGATGGAGTTATTCAAGCTTCCAAAAGCTTAGCAAATTTTGTGTAAAGAGAATCAATATTTATAAGCCTGGCACACCGAACCTTGGCGTCATTCTTAACACAAAACTCAGAGATAGTGCCTACAATCCCCAAACAAATGTGGTCATCTAACGAGGTGAGATAACCTTCCTTATGCAAGGTATTAGAAGACAAAATATCATAGTAGACTTCAGCTCTTAGCAAGATATAAAGAGGAGAACGCTGCTTAAATATACTAACACTTAAAATGATCTCACGAGCAATATACCAACTGGAACAATCAATTTTCTGTGCAGGAAGTTGGCTTGTGGTTGTATTCACAACTGCACAGTTCAACTTCAATGTATAATCTGACACATTACAGAACGCAACAAGGTTGCATGTGAATCATTCAGGCGATACATCAGTATTGCCTATAAAAAATATAGGTAGCCAACAAATCTTTGTACAAATGCCAAGCTTCGTGAAAAGGCTAAACGACACAGGATAAATGAGTCCCCCAATCCAAAATATCTTTAAGTAGTACAACCTCTCCTGAACTGTTATTCACTGCTACATGCTTAACTAAATATTTGAGTGGGTGGCACAATTGAAGAACTTCTAACATTTATATCATTATTGGGAATTGTTTGTTGTTTACAAAGCAATAAGGTGTGGTGTCCATTGTACCGGGGGCACTTCTGTCGCTTACACCGTTTAGATACATGAGAAGCAAAAAAACATAGATATCGAAAGTTTTTCCCTCACAAACTTGCGGCGATAATCAATGTTGTTTGAACTTTCTACAATCAGAATTGCTATGATTATCAAGTTTTCAGCACTTACAATTAAAGAAAATGCTCTTGTTGGTATTAAGAAATAAAATCTAAAACGAATGACAATGATAAAATGGCCATGAATCAAAGACAATCAGTGGATACAATTCACAATGCCTTATTTTCAGAGATAATGCTTGTTGGCCAAAAGGGTCCAAAATCCATGTCACTGAACCTTGCAATAGTATTAATTACTGGTAAATCAGAACCATGGCCTTCCTCTCACGCTGGAACTAATCACAGGTAATATAGACACATGGCATGTCATACATAATGGCACCACTCACCGGTAACACAGACCAGTGGTGTTCCCCACATTTTGTTACTACTCACAAGCAATGCAGACTGATGGTGTTCCTCACATAGTGGGACTAAATACGGTCACCGACGAGATCGGTGATCATAATTCTGGTATAAGGGGCCTACTGGTACGAGGTGCAACAAAATGAAACAATAATTAAAACTCCATCATGTATTCATTGACAAGAATCTAAAGTAAAAGATGATGAAAAATTGGCATGAATTCAAAACAATCAGTGGATCCGATTGACAATGCTTTAATGACTTCTCTATGCAGCGTAGGATTAGAGACACATTAAGATAAAACATACAACTTAGCTTGGAGTCCCACCGCTTAATGCTGCATCAGCCTGTTTACATCACGGAGTCGGCGTGCTTTCCTCCTCCACACAGCGAGTTAGATACATGTTTTAGGCCCTATAGCCAAGAACATCCCCTCGAGGGATGGTGAGTTCGAATCGATAGTTCAGAAGATAGTTTTAAAGTGGTTTCACATTTTCATACCGAGCTGGTTAACATAACGTCACTGTAGTCTGAAAATCCTTCTCCTCAAAGAGTTAGTAGCGCTTGACCTCCTCATGGACAGAGTAGTGTATGACCTCTTCCTACTCAGTACACAATTCTGTTACAAAATTGAGTAAATCTCAGATTTATCTCTCGGACCTCTTAACAGAAAATCATACTTACACCTTTATCGAATAGACCTAAATGAATTGCTGTTAAAATTTGATTCTTCATCCATTCAGATTAAAATAAATGTCTTCCTCACCACCTACATTAAGAAACAAACGCTGAATCTCTGAGTTCACTTAGCAAACTGGTATCGTTATACTTTTACAGACAATCGGTTCATCATGAGATTCAACTACTGAATCGTGTGCCTGTACACTGACTATTTTGGCGAAATTTGCGTACAGTTATCCGTTTCAGATATAATTATTAGCGTGTTTTGGTGGATCAGCAGAGGTGAAAGAAGGTGCGGGCTGGAATGGGTCTAACTACAAGTCCGAAAGATAAATTTAAAATTTAAATAAAGGTTATATTTTCAACAGAAAACAAAATTTAACAAATTTTTACATATAATTTGACAACTTAACAAGTACAAGTCAAATCAGTTACAAGACCAGGAAGGCCGAGATTTAGAGGGATTTTAACAATCTGGGCCACAAGCCCTAATTTTTTTTCAATTCCTGAGCTGTCAGCTCATGACCAACATATTACCAAAGGACAGAAAACCCCTCATAACATGGAGCACTTGCTCCCTCCTAGTAATATCACGCCTCCCAGAGGCACTTTTCAAACTCAAGAAAGAGCTGGGCCGCTCTCAATTTTTCAAGCCTATTAAAGGCATTACCTAGACTTCAGAATTCACTGCCATCAAGGCACAACTTACAAATATAAACAGGGGTATCTCATACCCAATCTACTGGGCCTTCGTGGAAAAAGAACAAATTAATTAAATGAACTTGCACTCCTACATGAAGCTTGTTAAAACCTAAGTGGCGCTAGTCCGATCAGCAGGGGCTATTCCCATACTATGGAGGTGACACGTATACAGAATAAATTTAACACTTTAAGAAGGAATATAGGAACAGTTACAAAAACGTAGTCACCTCAAATTCAAGATGAAAGGGAGCTCGAGAGGGTAAGGTACTCTCTATCCCCGATTTACAGTTAAAGTTATATGAAAATTTTACAAAGACCGGAATGATTTTACATTTTCAATGGATTGTTTACATACTAAAGGCTTCGGACCTGCCCGGAGGGTTAAACTGCTGAGCTAGCAAGAAATAAAGATGTTAAACGGCCATTACCTTGTTGAAGAACGGCTGCCTAAAGAAACAGGCACTTCCCGTCCCATGCTACATATCCACACGCTGAGCTCGATGTTGTTCGTGGAAGCTTCGAGACCTTTCATGAATAATTAAGACACACCCACTCAACTTCATTGGGTAGCTAAAAGTTACACATCAACATCGAAGAAGAAAGACACCATTGGTCAAAAATTAATTAAAGAAATTCGGGATTGGCTGAGTTCAAAACTGGCGGAAAGAAAGATTAATATTGCCAACCCAAAAAAAGAAAGAACAAAATATAGTAAAGACAAACTTTCCAATACAAAATTTCTTCAAAAAGTTCCTTCCCTTCGCACCAGGGAGCATGATCATGGTATTTTTTGGTAGAGACATCTGCCAGAGAAGGTCCACACTTCTTCATCAACCAAAAAACAAAAACAAATCGAAATACACACAGTGGCATCTTCTGAGGAACTGTTGAATTAATTCAGTTGTTAAAGTTCAGAGTTTCTCCGGTAGAGAAGTACTTTAAGGCGGAAAATTCAAAAGTGCGACGTTGAGGTGTACCAGCCGGTACAGACCTCCCCCCACCACAAATGTCCTTCCCTGATGTGGCACAGAAGGATTTCTTTAACATGATTATTTTTTAAAAATCCATTTTTAGTGGTTGCTAATGTGAAGTTAGTTGGATTCCAGCTTCCTTGCAAATAGATGTGTGGGAGAGTATTAAAGAAACGTTAATAGATGAGAAAGTCTTTTACGTTGAATAGAAGAAGAATTTAGAAGAAAGAAAATAAATTTCAAAGTCTTTTTGTTGATAACTTCTTAAGACTCCAGACTTAGAATGACTTGTTTGCCGTAGAATACGAGGTACATGTTGCTACTTTTAACGGCAAGACCAGCCGTCGCTGCCAATGTCCAGTCGAGGTCGCCCGGACCCCTCAAGTACCCTGAGATACCTCTCTCCCGCACTATGTGAGGGGTAGTCGTGGTGAAGCCCGCCGCAGATGCGAAGTTGGTTTACAGTCCAGAGATAAGCTGGCGGATGTTGCACCGCACATCAGCCTGTCCCGGGAGATAGACTCCGGCGCGCCGTACCCAGGAAGACATCACGGGATTGAGGTGGGCCCTTACCCTTCCACAGTGGAGGTAAGGCGCCGAACGGCTGCGGGGCGCTGAAACAGTAAAATCTTGCCGGCAGAATTGTTGTAGGAACTAATGCTTTAGGGTAGTATCTTGGTGGTGAGGCAGATGGGCCAGCGGCGTGGAGACTTTTTTTAATGTCACTGGAATGGTTTAGCAGGAGACGGGAGCTTGGTAATGGTCGTACAGGAAAGGACAGCAGAATAACCGTCGGATCAGATTTTACATACATATACAAAGGTAGATGAAAACACCAAGTGCACAAGGCCTAAGATTTAGCACACAATATAACCTTCCGAGTTCCAGCAAAATGTTAATGACAAAATTAACAAGGATTTTACACAGGCTTAATTTGTGAAATATGGACCCTAAAGATCCTCTCGGTGGCTGGATTGCCCACTAATAATGTTACTGGAGTTAGGAAATCCAAAACCTTGCACGGCCCGTGAAATCTGGGGGCAAGCTTGCCCGCGGGAACAAAGTTCTTGACCATAACTTGGTCTCCTATTTTTAAATTGGTGGGCCTCCGTCCACGATCATATCTTTCCCTAACCTTTTCATGAGAAATTTTAAGGTTGGCCTTAGCCTTCTTCCAAAGATCTCTAATATTATCTGGATCTATTGTCTCAAAGGTTGGAGATCGGCGTGTTGGGTACAAACTTAAACATCAATGAAGCTGGAGTAAATTTATGAGATTCATGAACCGCCGAATTCAAAGCGAAAGCTAACCAATGCAAGGACGTGTCCCACCTCGAATGATCATCATGATGATAGACAATTAGAGCCGACCTCAGATTACGATTGACCCGTTCGGCTAGAGATGGCTGAGGATAATATGCAGAGGTAGTCACATGAGAGATGGACAGATCAAAACAGAATTAACGGAAGAGATTGGAGGTGAAAGCTTTAGCATTGTCGGAAACAATATATTGACACGGACCGAAAGAAGCGAAGATGGAATTTAAACACGAAATGGTGGACTGAGCGGTAGCCAGCTTAGTCGGGAATAACCACGCAAATCTTGTAAAACCATCTACACACACAATGATAAATTTATTGGCATTCCCCTTTGATTGGGGGAAGGATCCTACGTAGTCGATGTAAAGATATTCCATGGGGCGCGACGCTTGATGGGAGGACAGAAGACCTAGCTTGGTGCACATGGTAGGTTTACTTGGCCAACAAGCTTTACAAGCTTTTACTAATTGACGAATTTCTCCATCCATACCCTTCCAAATGAACATCACTCGGATCTTTTCTCGAGTTTTAAAGATGCCTAAATGCCCTCCTAATGGGGTCTCATGGTAGTACTTGAAGATCAATGGTACAAGAACAGCTGGAACCACAACTTTCATCTTTTGATCATGCCTTGACGGGCAACATAAAACACCATTCCTCAATACATAAGGGACGACATGTTCCCCACAAGAAGGATTTCAATAATAGGAGCCAGCACTGGATCTTCACGTTGATATTTTTCAAGATCCCTAAACAACATGGGAACATCCGTTAGTATGGCATTTACACCCGAGGGTATAGACTCGGAAAGTGAAGAACTATCATCCTGTCCAGAGGTCTCTACATCATTGGCAAACATCCGGCTTAGTCCATCTGCCACAACATTTTCAGTTACTCTTATATGCCTAACATCAAACTGGAAGGCAGAAATCCTGATGGCCCAGCGGGCTATGCGACCAGTGCTACGCGGCCTACCTAAGACCCAACTTAAGGGTTGGTTATCTGTCTCCAAGTCGAATTTGACATGTTCCAGATAGAGGCGGAACTTTTCTAGAGCAAATAAGACCGCCAAACCTTCAAGTTCATAAATTGAATACTTGGCTTCTTGAGCCGATAAAGTTCTAGACGCATAGGCGATGGGTCGCCTCCCTAGTTCAGTCTCTTGAAGAAGGACTGCAGCTACCGCCGACGACGATGCGTCGGTTTGGACGATACATTTCTTCGAGAAATCAGGCATGGCAAGAACGGGGGTATTACACAGAGCTAATTTGAGATCATCGAAAGCGGCTTATTGAGAAGGTCCCCACTCAAATCTGACGCCTTTCCTACGAAGTAAGTTCAAGGGTGCCGCTCTATTAGCGAAGTTATGAATAAATTTCCTGAAGAAATTCACCATGCCAATGAATCTGGCAATACCCTTCATGTCCTTCGGAGGTTTAAAATCACGGATGGCCTGTGTTCTAGAATGATCTACAGTGACAACATCGGGCGACACAATATGCCCTAGAAATGACATGGAAGGTTTAGCGAAAGCAACTTTGGACAGCGTAACTGTTAACCCTGCCTGACGAAAGCGATTAAGGACCTTTTTCAGATGATCAAGATGTTCTTCAAAGGTCTCGGAAAATACGACATCATCAAGATAATGGTATAGATACTCAAATTTGATGTCGGAGAAGACCCTGTCTAGCAGTCTCGTAAGCACGGCTGCTCCCGTGGGAATCCCGAAAGGCACACGGTTGTATTCATACAAGTTCCAATCCGTGGCAAACGCTGTAAGATGTTTAGATTCTTCAGCTGGAGGGATCTGATTATACGCCTGGTTGGGGTCTAAGATGGTGAAGAACTTAGCTTTTCGAAACCATGAAAAACAAGAGTGAAGGTCGGGAAGGGGCACAGACTGTAACACCACCTTCCGATTGAGAGCCCTAGAATCAATCACAGGCCTGAAGCCACCTTGGGGTTTCGGAACAAGGGAAATAGGCGATGAATACGCCGACTTAGAGGGCCGAAATATACCATCTTTCAATATCGGATCTATGATTTCTTTCAGTCTTCATTTTAGGTGGAGATAGCCTATAAGGTGGATATCGAACAGGGATCGAATCCGTAACTTCAATCTTGTATTCAATAAGGTCAGTAACACCAAGAGTATCGGAGAAAACTTCTGGAAACGACTGACACAACTTACGAATACTATCAGCCTGCTCCTGAGGAAGATGTCTAAGATCTAACAACATCTCATCCTGAGTAGGCGAAACAGATGAACATGATACAGAATTACATTTCAATAAAGGGATTTTACAATTAAAAGCAAATTTGAAGGTGCACGACTTTCTCTGAATGTCGAGCACAAGGCCGGTGTGAGACATGAAATCCGCTCCTAATATAATGGGGCAAGACAAGTGCTTAGCCACGAACAATTTAAATTTCCAAGTAAATTTGGCAATTCTAATTTTGGCATACAGAAAACCTAACATTTCTACTGGAGAAGTGTTAGCCGAAATGCATTGAACCGAAGACGAACAAACATCAGAAAATTAACAAACATATTTTAATTTAGAATACCATTCAGCCGAAATAATGGAACACACACTCCCAGAATCTAATAGAGCGGTGACAGGTTCATTATTTATTCAATTTTGAGAAATGGTACTGGTTGCGGGGAATCCGCCGCAATCCTAAGACATTCTTTAGGGCATTCAAATGCGGGGTTGGAGGACTTCCTACCGTGTTCTGATCCTGAGAGTTCGGCTGGTTTACTTGGGGCTGAGCCTCGGAAAGATGAGTTAGCCGACTCAGCCGAAGCCACTAGTCACTTCTGATTATTGGTGGAAGTTGCACCCGAAGTTGAGCAGGAGGGAGTGCTATTAGAATTCGGGCAATTCTTGGCTATATGAAAAAAAAACGCCGCATTTAAAACAGCCCCGAGATGACCCTGCTCCATTCTTTGCCCCGTTGGATTTGATCAAAGGGCACTTATTGCGGAAATGGTCAGCAGACCCACAAGCATAACATTTGCGGGTTACGATGGTTCGGCGAGGTGGAGGCCGAAGATTACTTAAAGAAGGAGAGGGCTCCCTCGCCACGCGTAGTGTGTCAGCATATCTAACTCCCTCGGCTGAGAGAGCCATAGCTTCTAAATCGGCAAAAGATTGCGGACGCGACGCAAAACACAAGTATGACCTGTATGATGGTGAAATTCCTTCCACAATGGCCTGTACAATTTGATTTTCAGGGAAATGTAAAGCAAATACCCTGGTGTAAAATTTAATGTCTTGGATGAAGTCGGCAAGATTTTCATCCAGTCGCTGTACTCGGTAATAGTACTTCTGAATTAGAGAGGACATTGCCCTAGCCGGAATGAAGTTTGCTAATAGGTGGGCGTGGAAGTCTTCTATAGAGGATTGATCAGAAATGGCTCGTACTATTCTGTCTGAGAGAACACCAATGGAATAGCGATAAATAATCTGTAGAATTTGACACGGGGAAAGCGAAAATACAAGAGCATGATCCTGAAACTCAACTAAAAATCTTAAAAATGCAATGACCTCATTAGTAGAGTTAACGGAAAATTTAGAAATACCTCTGAGCAACATTGCTAATGGATGAGGCAAACTACTGAACCCGGGTGACATAGTAAGTAAAGGCCTAGGGGGCGGAGAAGCTGTTTCAGAAACTGCATTATTCAACACAAAGGGTGGAATGGATGTGCGACGACCGGACTCAGTTTCTAATGGGGCAGATGTTTCTTGGACTCCTACAGATTTCCTACTTTGTTCCCCCGTGGGAGAATGCTCCTCGCTAACTACGTTTACCAGTGTGGGTTGGTCGGTTTCGGAGGGTACTGCCCCAGTTAACAATAGGCTAACCTTATTGGACAATTTAGAAAAGATTAACTTCAGAGACAATAGATCAGTAACCCTCTTGTAAAAATGGAACAATCTTGCTTGTACACGTTTAAGTTGATTAGGTGATGGATCACCCCCTTCAAAAAACTAACTACAGATGCTAGCTCAGTGGCATTATCAGTGATAGTGGAGAGATCGTCATCAATATCTTTCTCCCCCAAGATGGGGATACTAATAGGCAAGTCAAGAGAATCTTTAAGCTTGGTGGTATCGGCCGCAACCGTGCCTCCAGATGAAACATTTCTAATAGTTAATTCGTAAATCAAATCTTCCTTTCGCAAAGAGCCGGGATGAAGGACATCGCGAGGGCCGGACATGATGACAGACACTTTACAAATTTAGAAAAGTCGAAAAATTCCAGCGACTGAGAAATTGTTAGAGTTCAAAACAAAAGCAATGTTAAGCCGCCAAAAGGGGCTAAAATGAGACCCATTCAACCACGCTCTGCTACCACTTGTTAACGAGTTTTGGTGGATCAGCAGAGCTAAAAGAAGGTGCGGGCTAGAATGGGTCAAACTACAAGTCTGAAAGGTAAATTTAAAATTTAAATAAAGATTATATTTTGAACAGACCACAAGATTTAACAAATTTTTACATAGAATTTGACAACTTAACGAGTACAACAAGTCAAATCGGGTACAAGACCAAGAAAGCCGAGATTTAGATAGATTTTAACAATCTGGGCCACAAGCCCCATTTTTTCAATTCCAGAGCTCTCAGCTTATAACGAACATATTACCAAAGGGCAGAAAACCCCTCATAACATGGAGCACTTGCTCCCGCCTAGTAATATCACGCCTCTCAGAGGCACTTTTCAAACCCAAGAAAGAGCTGGGCCACTCTCAATTTTTCAAGCCTATTAAAGGCACCAGGACGAGGAAATTAGACAGAAGTACATGGATATGATTAGTGAGAAGTTTCGAACAGTAGCAGTAAGCAGGTTCAGGATATAGAAAGTGAATGGGTGGCATACAGGGATGCTGTAGTAGAAACAGCAAGGGAATGCCTAGGAACAACTGTGTGTAAAGATGGGAAAAGGCGAACATCTTGGTGGAATAATGAAGTGAGAGCAGCCTGTAAACGTAAAATGAAGGCTTATCAGAAATGGCTCCAAACAAGGACCGAGGCAGACAGGGATTTGTACGTAGATGAAAGAAACAGAGCGAAACAAACAGTTGTTGAATCCAAAAAGAAGTCATGGGAAGATTTTGGTAATAACCTGGAAAGGCTAGGTCAAGCAGCAGGAAAACTTTTCTGGACAGTAATAAAGAATCTTAGGAAGGGAGGGAAAAAAGAAATGAACAGTGTTTTGAGTAATTCAGGTGAACTCATAATAGATCCCAGGGAATCACTGGAGAGGTGGAGGGAATATTTTGAACATCTCAATGTAAAAGAAAATCATCATGGTGGTGTTGCAAACAGCCAAGCTCATGGGGAGGAGGAAAAGGATGTTTGTGAAATTATGCTTGAGGAAGTGGAAAGGATAGTAAATAAACTCCATTGTCATAAAGCAGCAGGAATAGATGAAATTAGACCTGAAATGGTGAAGTATAGTGGGAAGGCAGGAATGAAATGGCTTCATAGAGTAGTAAAATTAGCGTGTAGTGTTGGTAAGGTACCTTCAGATTGGACAAACGTAAATGCTCCCGTCTATAAGCAAGGGAACAGGGAGGATTGCAACAACTATCGAAGTATCTCATTGATTAGTATACCGGGCAAAGTATTCACTGGCATCTTAGAAGGGAGGGTGCGTTCAGTCATTGAGAGGAAGTTGGATGAAAACCAGTGTGGTTTCAGACCACAGAGAGGCTGTCAGGATCAGATTTTCTGTATGCGCCAGGTAATGGAAAAATGCTACGAGAGGAATAGGCAGTTGTGTTTATGTTTCGTAGATCTAGAGAAAGCATATGACAGGGTACCGAGGGAAAAGATGTTCGCCATACTGGGGGACTATGGAATTAAAGGTAGATTATTAAAATCAATCAAAGGCATTTATGTTGACAATTGGGCTTCAGTGAGAATTGATGGTAGAATGAGTTCTTGGTTCAGGCTACTCACAGGAGGTAGACAAGGCTGTAATATTTCACCTTTGCTGTTCATAGTTTACATGGATCATCTGCTGAGAGGTATAAAATGGCAGGGAGGGATTCAGTTAGGTGGAAATGTAGTAATCAGCTTGGCCTATGCTTGGTCTTAATGGCAGACTGTGCCGAAAGCCGGCAGTCTATTATCTTGGAACTTGAAAATGGGTGCAATGAGTATGTTATGAAAATTAGCCTCTCGAAGACTAAATTGATGTCAGTAGGTAAGAAATTCAACAGAATTGAATGTCAGATTGGTGATACAAAGCTAGAACAGGTCGACAATTTCAAGTATTTAGGTTGTGCGTTCTCCCAGGATGGTAATATAGTAAGCGAGATTGAATCAAGGTGGAGTAAAGCTAATGCAGTGAGCTCGCAGTTGCGATCAGCAGTATTCTGTAAGACGAAACTATCTTTACATCGGTCTGTTTTCAGACCAACTTTGCTTTACGGGAGCGAAAGCTGGGTGGACTCAGGATATCTTATTCATAAGTTAGAAGTAACAGACATGAAAGTAGCAAGAATGATTGCTGGTAAAAACAGGTGGGAACAATGGCAGGATGGTACTCGGAATGAGGAGATAAAGGCTAATTTAGGAATGAACTCGATGGATGAAGCTGTACGCATAAACCGGCTTCGGTGGTGGGGTCATGTGAGGCGAATGGAGGAGGATACGTTACCTAGGAGAATAATGGACTCTGTTATGGAGGGTAAGAGAAGTAGAGGGAGACCAAGACGACGATGGTTAGACTCGGTTTCTAATGATTTAAAGATAAGAGGAATAGAACTAAATGAGGCCACAAGACTAGTTGCAAATCGAGGATTGTGGCGACGTTTAGCAAATTCTCAGAGGCTTGCAGACTGAACGCTGAAAGAAATAACAGTCTATAATGATAATGTATGTATGTATGTATGTATGTATGTATGTATGTATGTATGTATGTATGTATGTATGTATGTATGTATGTATGTATTAAAGGCATTACCTAGACTTAAGAATTCACTGCCTTCAAGACACAACTTACAATTAAAAACAGGGGTATCTCGTACCCAATCTACTGGGCCTTCGTGGAAAAAGAACAAATTAATTAAATGGCCCCAAAATACCAAGATGAATGGAGGCGTGAACTTGCACTCCTACATGAAGCTTGTTAAAACCTAAGTGGTGCTAGGCCCATCAGCAGGGGCTATTTCCATACTATGGAGGTGACACGTATACAGAATAAATTTAACACATTAGGAAGGAATATAGGAACGGTTACAAAAACGTAGTCACCTCAAATTCAAGATGAAGGGGAGCTCGAGAGGGTAAGGTACTCTCTATCCCCGATTTACAGTTACATGAAAATTTTACAAAGACCGGAATGATATGTTTCAATGAATTGTTTATATATTAAAGTTTTCGGACCTGTCCCAAGGGTTAATCTGCTGAGCTAGCAAGAAATAAAGATGTTAAACGGCCATTACCTTGTTGAAGAACGGCTGCCTAAAGAAAGAGGCGCTTCCCGTCCCCTGCTACATATCCACACGCTGAGCTAGATGTTGTTCGAGTGGCCAAGAGCCGTGAAAATCAGCAGTTTTTAAACCCTCGTGGAAGATTCGAGACCTTTCATGAATAATTAAGACACACCCACTCAACTTTATTGGGTAGCTAAAAGTTACACATCAACATCGAAGAAGAAAGACACCATTGGTCAAAAATTAATTAAAGAAATTCGGGATTGGCTGAGTTCAAAACTGGCGGAAAGAAAGATTAATATTGCCAACCCAAAAAAAGAAAGAACAAAATTTAGTAAAGACAAACTTTCCAATACAAAATTTCTTCAAAAAGTTCCTTCCCTTCGCACCAGGGAGCATGATCATGGTATTTTTTGGTAGAGACATCTGCCAGAGAAGGTCCACACTTCTTCATCAACCAAAAAACAAAAACAAATCGAAATACACACAGTGGCATCTTCTGAGGAACTGTTGAATTAATTCAGTTGTTAAAGTTCAGAGTTTCTCCGGTAGAGAAGTACTTTAAGGCGGAAAATTAAATTGTGCGGCGTAGAGGTGTACCAGCCGGTATAACAATAATGACCATCTGCATAATTGTAAAGTTTGGTGTCGGTCGGTTTGTCTCCTTGTCTGCTCTTCTATAACTTGAAAACTACTGGATATATTTCCACCAAACTTCGTATTTGGAATCCACCTGTCCTTGGGTAGGGTTTAGCGCAAATATTGTTTCTAAATCCCTGAAATGACTGTGGGTTTTTACGAAACCAAAACTGTGATTTTGCACTCCCTCAGAATGTACACAACCAAACTTAATGGAAATCTGCCTGTCTTAATGAAAATTAATTTCTAAACCTTTATTCTCAAGCGGATCATTTCGATAACAGGATTAATAAGGGAGATATCATTAACGGACCGTTTTTCGGTACAAATCCCACCAGACTTAACGCAAGAGCGGGTGCGTGTAAAGCGTATTTCTTACAGCTTGAAAACTACTGAAGATATTTGAACCTAACTTTATATTTAGCATCCACCTGTCCAAGGGTAGGTTTTAAAGTCAATACCATTTCAAATTCCCGGAAATGACGGGTTTTATAGGGAAACGAAATGGTGAGTTTACTCTCCCACAATATATAACGTACAAGACCAACCTGACTGGAAATAGACCAAACTTGATGGAAATCAATTCTAAACATTTTTATGTGTATTTTTCGACAGGAGGATTAATAAGGAAGTTATCATGAAAGGTGGGTTTCTCAAGTTATGTCCAGCGGACATGGCCCTAAAGGTGTTATATACGGAGCAGATTCCTTATCTATCTACATAAATTATATCGTAACGACACTGTGCCTCTGCATTGACTATTTTGGCGAAATTTTGGTACAGATATCCGTTTAAGGGGTCATAATGACCATCTGCATATTTTTAGCTATAGTTTACTGAAAGTCCTCTAAATTTTACCCTCCTCGCCCAAAAACAAGATTGCCTCACAATCTGCCACACGAGTTGGAAAATTGAAATTAAGCAAAATTATACGTTTTAGCCGGTAACCTACAGAAAACTTTCAAGATCTTATAATTTTTCACTTTTTGTGCCAAAGAATATCGAAATATGGAGGCATTTTATTGGCGGTGCAGACCTTCGTTTCGAGGTATTTCGCAGCTAAACTGTAAGTTCTATCACAAAACGGATGACATGATCTCCGTTCAATTTGGAGTGATCTACAACTTTGGTCCTGTTACATTTTGTCGTCTCTGTCTCCGTTATAGGGTAGATTTGGCTGTATATTTCGATTGTTCGTAAATGTTGTGCTTTTTACACGTATGTTACTTTGACTGACACGCTTATAGGAAAGCAAGAATCATAAAATTTAGCACACACACTGACACAACCAATGGCTATATGCGAACCAAATTTCATGATTCTAGCTTCCACATAACTATGTAAAAAATAAGGTAAAATAATAAAACAATTACACAAATTTCAACCCATTCAAGTATCGTAACTCAATGGAACACATCAATATGGGAGAGACGAGAATTTTTTTTAAAGACCAGACATGTAGATCGATAAAAGGGACGTCTGGGGGAGCAAACCGTTTGTTGGTATGATGTACCGTTTAGGAGCAGTAAATCTCGAAATGAAGAATTGCACTTAACACCGTGCTCGTGCTTATCTGCCCTCTATCTAAATAACATCGTAACGACCGTCTGGCTGTACAATGACTATTTTGGCGGAATTTCCGTACAATTATCTGTTTCAGGTGTAATAATGACCATCTGCATATTTCTTAGCTTTGGTGTCTGGTTGTTTCTCTGTTTGATTGTGTGAGTTCTTGTAACTTGAAAACCACTGAATATATTTCTACCAAACTTGATATTTAGAAGCCACCTGTCCTTGAGAAGGTTTTAGGGTCAATATTATTGCCGAATACCTAAACTTACTGGGGGTTTATCTGAAACCGAAACCATGATTTTGCACTGCCTCAAAATATGTACATCCGAAATAATGGAAATCTGCAATCCTTAATGGAAATCCTTTTGGAAAACATTTTTTCTCATGTGAATTTTGCTACAGGAGATATCAGATATCATGAACGTTCGGTTTTGCAGGCTAAGTAAAGCGGACGTAGCCCAAAAGGTGTTGTACGTGGAGCAGATTCCTTATCTATCTATATAAATAAAATTGTAACGACTGTATGTGTCTGTACATTGACTATTTTGGTGAAGTTTTCATTCAGCTAAACATTTGAGGGGTAATAATGACCATCTGCATATTTTTGGTGTACTTCCCTGAAAGTCCTAATTTTTACTCCCCTCAACCAAAATTAAGATTGCGGCATAGTCTGCTAGACGAGCAAGAAAACTGAAATTTGGCAAAATTATACGTTTTAGGCTGTAACGGACAGAAAACTTCCAAGATCGTTAAACTGTTCACTTTTTATCCCCGAAGAACACCGAAATATTGAGTCAATTTTAATGATGGTGCAGACCTTCGTTTCGAGGTATTTCGTAGAATAAACGGGAAGCCGTTTCTCATAACGGATGGCACAATCTCCGTTCAATTTGTAGTGATCTTCAACCTTGGTCTTATGACTTTTCGTCATATCTGTATCCCTTATACGTTAGCTTCGTCTAAATATCTTGATTTTAAGAAAATTTGGACTTTTTACATTCCTAATTCATTTTTTCAATCACTTACAGGAAAGATACAATCATCAAACTCTACATGAACATTGGTCCACTCAATACCCATATGTGAACCAAATGCTATGTCACATAATTATCCGAAAAGTAATGCAATGTAAGATAATCTTACACAAATTTCAACGTATTCAGCGTCTCTAACTCAATCTGACCCATGAATAGATTAGATGCGAGAAAATATCATAGGACCAGCCATTTAGGCCACTAAATACTGCGTCTTATGGTACAATCCGTTTAGCAACAGTTAATCTGTAAATGAAGGTCTGCAATAATTTCAACATGCATATACTTTCGTATGTCGATTTATTCATATTCATTGATGTCGATTTGTAGCGATCGAGAAAGGGTGTGTCTGGTATTGTAATCAGGACTCCCCACAACGAATTTGACTGGCGGTAGGAATGGTGTCCTCCTCCAACTCCTGTGTAACTGGCATTAGTAAGGGGCCTACCACTGTAATGAGTAATTCACATCTCGATTTGACTTGTAGAATGCAAGTGAGCGTGCAATTTTCTACAAAACTCCCCCACCCGAATGCGATTGGCTGTAGCGAAGGGTGGCCACCATTATAAAGACGTGTATCCATCTAAAATGTGACTAGCATTAGGCATAGTGGCCTGCTATTTTAATGGAAACTCACCAACATAATGTGACTGGCAGTAAGCTGGCTGGCAGAAGAAAAAAAGGCCTGTCATTATGATGATAACTAAACAACCCAATTTGACTGGTAGGGAAGTTGACTGCTATTATAATAAAAACTCCTCAAGTGGAATCTGTCTGGAAATAGGAAAGGAGGCCTGCCGTTTTAACGAAAACTCCCCAAATCGATTGTGATCGCGCAGTAGGCAATGGGGCCTGCAGTTATAATGTAAACTTCCCAACTCGATTGTGAATGGCAGTAGGCAAGTGAGCCTGCTTTTATCATCACATCTCCGCAACCCACACTTTACATTGGAAACGACGTATGGGGACCTCCCCACACTATTTCTCGGATAACGCTAAGGGACATGCTATTTTAAAGCCTTATTTACTGCACGCACAGGATTTACTTCGATATCCGTATACAATGCAGAATACCGTAGCGAAGCACGGGTACATTTGCTAGTAGACAATATAGTACTGGAAAGGTGAGTAGTATGGCAAAGCAAGTATGAGCTGCAACATAACAATTTCACCAGAATCAAGCAGGGAACACCATCGGTAAGAAATATACGACTGCGGGAAAATCGTCCATGGTGTCTGGAAATACCCCACCATTATCACAACCGTGAGAACAACAAATTGCGATGGCGGAGAATGCAGGGAAGGAGGCTAGGAGCAACCGACGCGAAATCGGGAAGTTGTGGGTTCGGATCCCACCGGTGTCCGGCTGGCCATTTTTGTTCTGTACATAACATCTCTTCAACACGTACTGAGCCACACCCACCCTACCTAAAGAACACACACAGTGAATCACGACCATCGTAGGGAAACAAATTAGCCGTGGATCCCCGATCAGGAAGGGCGAAAGACACAGCCCTGAGCTGAAAACGTTATTCTGCTCAAACAATTCAAGCTAGCAACAAACACTACTTCGAGTAAAAATCCGTATAAATGATAGATGAGAATTTATTGTAATGTAACGTAAATCAAAGGGATTAATTTAATGAAATAATCAGTAATAATAACAGGGTAATACATACATACTCGACGTCAGCCCAAAAGACAATCGTACCAAGGTTTCGTGACCTCATGCATAGGGCACAGTTACTCTTGAGATGTTAGCATTTATTCAACCACTGACCTCGCTACTCAAAACTGCGAGCTGAATATCATTTACTCAATCTTTATTCGATCTTTTCTTCGGCGAGGAATAGAAACTCAATTTCAAGCGTGGGAGTCATTTATCTGTATCAAACCTCTTTTTTCTCTTTCATTTATTTAACAATACCTCTCTCAGATCGATTCCCACACGCCAAGGAGCAGATTAAATAATAAAGTGATAAAATCAGAGAACTGCCAGACAAAAGAAATTATCCAAGAGAGGCAAAGACAATGCTCCATGGAGCAATGAACGGAAAACAAAACAATAAGAGTAACATGGACCAGCCCATGGCTATGAAAGAAATAAACCTATACGGCGAGCTCCAGGTCGTAAACGACTAGGACCCCACCAAAAAAATAAAGACTTCGCACCCAAGAGAAAAAGAAGCGCGATAGGGAACGAATTCAACAGACCGATACGTCATCTTGGCACTCAGCTCATTCATCTACACATTCATTCAATCACGCGATCCTTTTGCCCCCAAAGGCAAATAATTCCGGCAGACTGGTGCGAGTAAATAAAATCAAGGCAACTCGTAGAGTGCAATTCAACATTTCATCAATAAGGTCTCACGTCAATAGTAGATATATAGCTCACCTAGGGCAAATGACAGTAGGACGTTTGTGACCCCACGGTCACGCGTAGATCATCACCTTGTCAACTCACACACATGCCATTCTCGCCCCGAGTACCAAGATGGGTATCGGTCGGCCATAATAAAAAAGAAAAAGAAAACCGATAATATACAAAGGAATCAAATTCAAAATGTTCCATTACCTCCTACATCTCTTCATTCACCGGCATAAATAGCACAACATTTAATTCACGGAGAAGATATTGCATAGGTCTCGCCGAGAAAAGAACGTCGAAATACATATTCTATTGGAACAGTCAGATACCTACTCTTGGAGACATCGGTAAAATCACATTGGAAACCAAGCTAAATTACCATGTTTCAGTACTAAATGTATGTAACACGACCTAATAGGTAGAAAGTCGGTTTCGATTAAAATGCGGTCGTGAAAATTCAATATTCATTGACTTGGCCCTCAACGGGCGACTTAAACGCACTCCAGAGTGTGATGGCAGTAGTGCCAGACCAGTAGCTTAGATCCTTTCCAACAGAACAAAGATGGCCTTGGCCACCATAGCTCAACTGGTAGAGCAAACGACGCGAAATCGGGAGGTTGTGGGTTCGGATCCCACTGGTGTCCGGTTGGTCATTTTTGTTCTGTACTTAACATCTCTTCAACACTTACTAAATGTACGTAATACGACGTAATAGTTTGAAAGTTGGTTTCGATTACAATGCGGTCGCCAAAATTCAATATTCATTGACTAGGCCCCCAACGGGCGACTTAAACGTACTCTACAGTTTGATGGCAGTAGTGCCAGACCAGTAGCTTAGATCCTTTCCAACAGAACAAAGATTGGCCTAGGTCACCATAGCTCAACTGGTAGAGCAACCGACGCGAAATCGGGAGGTTGTGGGTTAAGATTCCACTGGTGTCCGGTTGGCAATTTTTGTTTTGTACATAACATACTAAATGTACGTAACACGACCTAATAGGTTGAAAGTCGGTTTCGGGGATAGTTATCATCCTGTAATTGTAGTCACACTACTATTAAACAGAGAGCGTAGCCTTGTTTCACAACAACCTAAACAATCTAAGCAGTTATTTGCTTTAGAGGGGCTAATTTCCTTCAAATGTACAAAATGTTAGAGCAAATGGATTGGTCAAGGATTGTAGAATTTACAAACGCTGACCAGCCTGTTGAGTATTTATATGCTCAGGTACACTCCGTATTTTGTGAAGCTGTATTAATGAAGAATTTTCACACTACGAAGAAATATCCTCCATGGTTTTATAAAGACATAATAAATAACCTGAAACTCAAGGAAATATTCAGAGTATAGTAAGGTAATATTTAGCCAGTTAAGGAGAGTAAGGAAATATATGATCAATAAAGCGTATAAGAATTATATTGCTAGACTTGAAGAGAAGATAAAAAGCGATGTCAAACAGTTGTGGATCTATATAAAATGCAAAAGAAATACCAAGGAAAGTCTGCAACAAGGCATGAAATTTAACAATATCTTACTTAATAATAACAAAAGTATAGCTGATGACTTTGCGAACTTTTTTGGATCGGTATGTTCGAAACCTCCACCAACTTATGATATTCCTGAATCATCTGATTTATATGTTAATTATCCGTTATCTTTAGAATTCGTGGATGAAAAGGAATATGTTAGCTATTAAAAATTAAAAATTAAAGGCCATATGGTGTTGATGGAATACCGCCGTACCTACTGAAAGCATGTTCAAATGTGTTGGAATTCCCCTTACGAGCCTTATATAACATTGTAGTAAAAACGCAAACCTTTCCAAAAGTACGGAAGATAGCAAAAGTGTGTCCAGTTTTTAAATGAGGGGACAGTAAATATATTGAAAACTACTGCCCTGTTTGTATTTTATGTGCACCAGCTAAGGTATTTGAGAAAATAATGTACACGCGTATATTTAAGCATGTGAGGGTCGCCATACATATTAGTCAGCTTGGTTTTATGCCTGGTAGATAAGCTACGACTAATCTATTAAAATTTATACAATTTGTGCATGCCCTTTTGAATAATCAAGGACAGGTCGACGTAATACACACAGATTTTCAAAAGCTTTAGACAAATTAGATCACTACATTAACTAGACAACATTGGAAACAATCTCCGAGAACGAGACCGCTAAACTGAGAAGAAATTAAGAATGCTGCTATTCTAATTATTTTGAATTCAACGGCGTTTTTCCATCACTTATCACATGCATTTCATCTGGCACATTGTCTCCTCTCAAACTTGGTTTCTCAAGTTTTTCCGCTCCCCTCCTAGCCATTCATAGTGTTGGCATTTCTACAACAAAAAAGAAACACTGTCAGCCTGAATTTTCAACACAGGGTTTTCATCCTGTTTTCTGGATCGTAATCAAACTAAAAATTTTAGACTAGGCACTTATTGTTCATTTCCGTCTGTATCATTTCTCTTTTCTTCTCAAGCTAGCACACTTTTTGGACTCAATTTTGTTTTATATTAAGCTTTTTTCACCGAATTTGTCTCAGCGAGTTATTTATTGCTCAATCTAAATGTAAATATTGTACTGTATATTTTCATTGTATTATTTCCGTCGTGTCTCCTTTGCCTTTCATTTGTTCCTTCATTATGTTGTTTAGCACATATTTAGCTCGTATTATCTAGACTACTTTAACCCCCCGCCCTTATTTCACTGAACGTGGCCCATCTAATGATAGAATTATTGTTTGTATTGAATTAGCAGGATACATTTATTTTATTGCTCCATCTAATGATAGAATTATTGTTTGTATTGAATTAGGAGGATACATTTATTTTTTCTCCTTTTTAAATTAGACCATGGCATTTTAAATAGAAAATCGTCGCGTTTTGGACTGACCCATCCTTGGTTAAAAAGCTTGCATGTTATCTTACTGCATGGAAACAATATGTTTGCTATCATCAACATGAGTCTTATGCAAACAATGTTACTTCTGGTGTAGCCCTTTATCCTTCATTTTATAATATTACCGATTTGCCCACTAGAATTAGATTTGCTCAATGTTTATTACATGTTGATGACGTGAAACTTTATAAATTAATTAAAAATGTTGATGATAAGTCGAAATTACAATATGATTTGGATTTCTTATACGCATGAAGTATTGAAAACTGTTTGCGACTTAATATAAATAAATGCTGTTTTCTTCAGATTTCAAACAAGAAAAATACATTGAATTATAAAATATGAAATTAATAACGAAGAATTTAAAGTTGTCCAATCTGTTAATGACTAACGGGTAATTGTTACAAGAAACTTTAGTCTCAAGGAGCATATCAATACTATGGTTGATGATTCCTATAAGAAATTCTAGAGATTTGACTAACACGTATGCACTCACTTTATTGTTCAATAGTACTGTCCGATCAAAACATGATTATTCATGTATAATTTGGTCTCCATGCTATAAATATTATTGAAATTGAGTTGAAAGAGTGCAGTAACGCTTTTTAAGATATCTTCATTATAAAAAATATAACATATTCCCTTTTAGATATTACGTTTCATATGAATTTTTGCTGAATGAATTTAAATATGTATCGCTAGCCAGTAGGCGTGTAATAGCTCAACAAATTTCTCTCTATAAGAATGTTAATGCATTAATTGACGATACTAGTTTGCTTTACGAGTAATGCTTTAATGTTACAAAAGGAAATTTAAGATTTCGGCAATTGTTCATAACTCCATTCTCCAAAACTGTATTTCTGAGAACTCTCCGTTTATCAGTATGTGTGAAACATACAATACTGTAACTTAATTAATAAATATCATATAGATCTTGACTTTGTGTATGAATATGACACATATGTAAATATATTAAAAGAATTGTGGTTGACAAAGTGATTTGTTTATATGTATAATATTTACACGACTTATTTGCAAGTTATTTTTTAAATGTAGTAACAGACTTCTGTATATGAGATACTGTTTCATCCATTTCATCATCTCATTTACATAGCATTTTCATATTTTCTTCTTTTTGGTATTTCTGTGTGATTTGTGTCAAATAATTCAAAAAAGCCACCTATAATTGGAGTGTCTCTCTGTTGGTGGCACATTTTCATAAATAAATAAATAAATAAATAAATAAATAAATAAATAAATAAATAAATAAATAAATAAATAAATAAATAAATAAATAAATAAATAAATAAATATAATGCTACAAAGGTTTTAAGTTCACTTCTATCATTCTTAGACCATGCAGTATTTCAAGACACAAAAAAGCTAGTGCTCTGCCACCTAAGCTACTCAGCCTAAGTTAGTCTGCAAAGTTTCCACATCACCTTTGTCCAGTCATCCTTAGATCAGCCCTTTAGGCTGATGACAGTGGAGCTCTAACCTCCTAAGTTAGACTATATAGCTATCTCTCAACATGCTGCCTCTGCGGATCAGCGGTAGAGTGTCGGCCTCCGGATCCCAAGATAGCGGGTTCAAACCCGGCAGAGGCAGTCGGATCTTTGAAGGGCGGTAAAAAGTCCATTCGCCACTCCATGTCGTATGATGTCGGCATGTAAAAGATCTCTGGTGACACATTTGGTGTTTACCCGACAAAATTCATTAAATCTCAGCCATAGATGCCCAAGATAGATTCGGTTTACTCAGTCTGCCATCTAGTGGGGACCTAGAGTAAAACGGAACGTCAAAATTGACGAGCAGACAGCCAGATGGCGTAAAATTGAAATGTCTGCACATGGTAGCTGAGGCCATACGATTATTATTATTTATTATTATTATTATCTCTCAACAAATTTTTTAAAATTCTGATCCAAAGCCTTAATCTCTAATTTATGTAAACATTATGGTATACGATTAGAAGTCTCAAGTTCAAATCTATAAGTTCAAAAAGTTAAAATCAACAAGTGAATCACTCCGTGGTCGCTCAGCTCTATGATCGACCTCCATTACGTCCATATAATAAATTCAAATGTGTTAGGCCTTACACCACATTCCGAGTCCCATATAAACTATGTATACCCACTATCTTGTGCAGAACTATATGTTCAACTCCGTTTCCCACAGGATCAGTATTGAACATTACACCATCGCCCTAGTCTCATTAGCAAAATGTATAGCCAACATCTTGTTCCATGTCCAGCACCGAGTCCCCAAGATCACCCTCCAATGTTTCCCCTTTATGAATAAAGCATACGTATTAAGCCTTACACCATGTCCCTAGCCTCATTAGTACAAAGTGCAGCCGAAATTTTGTTGCAATGTCCGCTGCGAGAGAGCTAATGCTCCTGCACGTTGCACAAAAAAATAATTTTAGGTAAGTTGTCAAGTATGGAAGCAGTATTTTGAAGGCAGTTAATTACCTCGATCTTTGTGAAGTAAAGGATGGAGAGGGATACTGGTAATGACTTAGCTGTGTTTAGGTATATATTCATGCTTTTCCCTGGCTCATTATTGCCACCTTTAAATTTCTCACTGAACGTTGAGGCAATGGCCTCGGGGGAGGCAACTATTGTCATTAGAGTAGAATGTGTGCTGATTTGCCGTATTAAGGTATTAACTTATGTTTTTGCTGTTGTTCTTATCTTGTTTATGCAGTTTTTGTATGCTTCGTGAATGAATTTCTTGGTGGCATTCCTCACACATTTATATTTGTCCCACATAAGATTGCGTGTATCCTGTTTCCATTTCTTGTAAAGTATATTCCTTATGCATATCATTTTGACTATTTATTTTGTGATATGTGAAGCCTTTTTTTGGTAACGATGGGTAGATTGCTTCTTAGAAGTTATGATAGCAGTTCCCAGCCAGCTTTCTTGTAGTAATAGACTGCTCTAATATATTATTTTAATGGTGGTTTCTTGTATTTTGTGGTAGCTGTAACTGCTAGGTGTTCGGAGGAATAGGGAATTACTGCTGTTTCCAGTACTGAGGATTGGAGGGTTAGTAAGGACAAGAGTTTTCATTATACAGGTTGGTTCAGTAATTAATTATTCAAGGAACAAGTTGTAGAATCCTACAACGAATGTTGCTGCTAACGGACTGATGGGAAGAGGCAGGAGTTGAGGGCAAACACGCTGCCAGAACATTTCCAAGATAAAATCACCAGCCTTCTAGATACTTCTGAATCAATGTTGTATATTTTGTTCATGGTTTAGAGACAGCAGGTATTCCTCATTGATGTCACCGGTGGAGTTCGGAGCTCGGTACATGGAACCCAAAAGGAACTTGCTTCCAGCGAACATGAATTCCACCAAAACAAATTCTGCCATTGTTTCCAGCAATTCAAAAAGCACAGGATTGAATTCGGGTTTCATGGCAATAAGTGATCCTCCCCCTGAGGTTTCCCAAATACTATGTATGACTGAGGTACCACTTCTATGTCATAGATTGACGAATTCAGCCAGGTTTCACTAATGCACACAATTGCAACAAGAGTGGACAGAACTGCCTGCCTACACTTCACATATTTCAGGCTGTAAAACACAGTAACTGTCCTGTTATGTCAGTCCAATATTCTGAGTGGCTAACATTATTTACACTGCTTGATGTCATGTTAAAAAAGATTCTGAGATTGAGGAGATCAACATTTCCAACATGACCATGTCTTCACCCCTGGGTTAATTTCCTACAGTAGAGATGTATTAATCATTGCACATGTTCTCTGGACTGGTGAGTAAAAATTGTACATGTCACAAACAGCTGATTTACATTATGTTTATAATTACACATGTCGCATGCATTTGAATGAGTCTTCTGAGTTTGGTCCTGGGTTCAATTCCACATCTCCACTAAGAGCAACTGAACACATCACAAGGTGGGGAAATAATACGGGCGGTTTGGAAATTTTGCTCCCTCCAGCAACCCTCCAACAACCCAGACGTCCGATGCCCATTCCTACTGTAGCCGTATAAATATGAGGACTATATGGAATTACCGCCACACCGGAAATCAGTTCGTGTGGAATTTAAAAGAAAAAGAGAAAGGAAACTATTGTTCAACCTTGCCCAATGGAACGCAACTTTGCCATGATTAACTGTTAAACGTTTAGGGTTCTTATTGGTGTAGATGGTAATATAACTGTGGGCAATTGCTTCACCACTGGACTTTTATTGTACGTTCTTGCGTATGAACTTGCTATTGGAAAACTCCGCTGCTTGACCCCCAACTGTTCTGCACGGTGCTCCCTAGCTGCTGTTATTCAAAATCTAACTTCTGTTCCAGCGTTCGACGAGTGCAGGCGTGATGTCGCTTGCCTTGCTGCCATTCGCTATGGCAGGCAAGAATGATTTGAAACCACTGTGAGGTAATTGTGAAAGGAAGGCATAGGCCAGTGTATTACTTTTATATTTACGTTTTCTTTATTTGGTAGTGATGTAATTTAAATTTGTGTGAAAATTTGGAATGCAACTTTACGGGTGACTCGGAGTGACTGCAGCTGATCATAATGTTATCCTTAGGAATATTTTGAACGAAATGGTACAAGTGAGTACTTCAAAATTGTTGTCGCCAGACTGGTAAGTGATCATCTAGCATGATATTAACTCCAACAGACTTCCCATGTAAACCACGGTGCATTTTTCTGCAGTGAGTAAAACGCCAACATGGCTACCGTCGTCGATGTTTCTGAATTAATCTTTTTGGGAGACGTCTTGTGAACCACAACATCAGTTTACTACTTACAGGAGAGCAATGTTTATTCACTAAATTATATTCTGAGAAGATTTTCGTGTGAATCTTCTTGAAAGACAGGTATTTAAAAATGTCAATAATAATAATAAAAATAATAATAATAATAATAATAATAAAATCTAGTTGAGAGTAATGTGCTGGGTTCGTAAACATTCTTATGGTTTTCATACTCCCAAACCTGCTAGGGTTAATGTTAATATCATGCTGCATCTTGGTGATGTGATAAAGATGGTTTTCCAGGCATTAATAAAATGGAATTGTTTCCAGGCTACTGGATAAATATATTAGCTGTTGGACACTCTCTCATAAATATATTTTATTAAGGTAAAATTTTAGAGAGATTCATTATATTTTGATCCTTCTCAAGTATAATGAAGTTGCTAATTTTCTTAATATTATTTGCCTTGTAGGCATTGTTATATCGATCTTGTGACCGTTAGATTGTCTTATCTTGATGTTGTCTATGATATTCCGATGCATTTGTTATTGAATTCCGCCAATGTAAATATGCCCTACCAATTATGTTATATTTAAACAAGTGAATAATTTCTATTGATGGACATACTTTCGCGCCACGAAAACAGTGTGATTTCAAATGACCTCCTCTTTTAACAGGAGCTGTGACAAGTAAATGTGTGTGTAGTCTGTTGTACCTCTAGCCTCATAAGGGCGACTGAATATTTAAAATTAATTTAAACCCTAGTGAATACTGAAGCGTGCTTTGGGTTGCATTTTATTCCATTTTTAAAATTAATTTATTCCTTATTATTATTATTATTATTATTATTATTATTACTAAATTTTCCTTCCTTTAAATGTCAATTAATGGCTACGGTTCTGAAGCTACACTCCATTTTAACTGCATTGTTGTTGGTATGCTTCCGTCTTTTATTTGCTTGATAACGGTTTGATTTGCTTGCATTGTCACGGTGAAAGTCAATGTTGTAACAATATTTGAGTTGTGCGGACGTTCGTTGTTGTGTGATGTACTTATGCCGTTGGTGTGATGAACTGCGTCACGAGATGAGTGTTAATTACTTCAGTATTATTGTGTTACCTTATAATGGTTTCCATACAATCATTTATTTGTTTCTCTCTTGATGTGGGCTCTCTCTTAACTTAATTTCACCTACCTTAATGCTACTTTAGGACATTATCGTTCTGCTGGGGGACGCGGAGAGATGTTCTCATTTGAAACGCTTCCTGTTCACTGAGGGATCTCAAACCATGTCTAATTTAAATGTATTAATGCCTGTTGGCTTTTAGTTGTTTAATAACAATTTGGAAAATTGCAAAAGGTTGTAAATTGAAAGGGGCGCGCGTACCCAGACAGGTGCACCTAAAGTATAAATGACTTTAAAAATCTTTATATCTTCCTCAAAAGGAAAGGGGTTTGACCTCGAAAGGTAATTTGTTATGAACTTCAAGGTCAAACTCAAGTTGATTTCTTCTTGAAAATATTAGTGAAATTTTTAAAATGGTTGAGGTTGTAGGGATTCTAACTTGGTGACAACGCTTGGTGGTAATTCTTTGAAAACGAGCCTTGCCATTAGTTTTCCTTTTAAATTTAATAGATTTTAATTTGTTTTATACACCCGACTTATCGTCTCTTATATTGTATTAAATTTTGGTCTTTTAAGTGTGACAGTGAGTGTTATTATTGTCAATTGCTCTATCGTTTTAGCTCCTTCCACACTCTGTTATGGTCGATGACCTATTGGTTTTTCCCATACTCCATCGCTTCCCCTTTCTGTGTTTGTGTTTGATCGAGGCCCTTCCCTCCGTAGTTGGCGTGAATCCGAGCTGAGAGGCGCCTCTTATCTCTTTAGTGGTAGTGCTGACAGTCGAAGACTTGGGCTGCAATGTTGTAATTTTTTTTACTGACCCCTTCTTCGATTGTTGGTGTGCCACACTACAGTGAACTGTAGACCTTCACGTCTATACCATGTCCAAGAATTAATCTCACATTTAGATACTAATAATAAGCACTTATTAATTTACAAATCTGTATACAATTCTCTGTTTGTCAAGGAGTACTTATATACTACCTCTGCAGATGTTATTACACTTTATACCATAAAAACACGACACAAAATCGGAGAACTCATATCGCTACAGAGCTGCTTGCCACCATTTTGAACTAATTCCTGGTTATTTTGTTGTGATGAGCTACAGATTTAAATATTAGAGAATAGCATTCTTGCAAAACTAAACATTTCAATCCTTCACTTCATCCAAAACAGCCAGACATGAGGCAGTGTTGCCAACATTCTTACCACAGAATATACTTTCCACATGCCTGAACACTGAGGATGCCGAGGCCAACCTCACGCTCTGAATCAACTCCACTTTTAATTTTGTTTACACACTTAATTTAACCGTACCAGGATGCATTTCTCAAATAGGTTGCTTACCTGTTACTTATGACCATATTTCAGTTCTATTGATTTGATAGTTCTTGGAATATTGTGAAGAGTGAGTGAGTGGTGTTTGGCACTTCTACCATACATTGCGCATGATTGTGCAGAAATCAGCCACTAGTTACACTGTCAGACGTAAGAACAAAGATTGTGGAGGAGCAACAGGAGGCCACGTTAAATGTTGGAGAGCAACAAAGACTTGCCATTTAGATACCTAAATATATCCAAACTGCATGGAGCAGTGTTTATAATGAGGTGATAGAGGTGAAGAAGAATAAACAAAATACATATGATGGAATATAACACACCAGCCACTGTGGACCATTGCTGGATTTTCAGACACTCGATCCCAAGATCAAATTTTCAAAGGTCAGAATAAATTCTGAGTATGGAAAGCAAATTGAGTACATCAGGACATGATCATCCAACTGCAAATAATGAGGCCTTGAAATATAAGAAAGATTCCAGGCAGGTCTTGGACATTATTCCTCAACCTGTACCTAATAACACTAAGATAAAAATCTACTATGTCATCATATGACCCATTATATTTAATGGCTTTGAAACTAAACAAGCTACTGAAGGCAAGAGTAAATATATCGATATCACAGAAAGAAGGTATTAGCGAAATATCACTAATGAAAGAAATAGGGGTTTCAAAAGAAAAATCATAAAGATGTACAGAGGTATAAACGGAGACAGAATCAAGTGCCTAATACACAGCAGGTTGATTCTCTGGACTGGTCATGTTGCAAGAATTGCCAATAGCAAAATCATGGTCACCCAGGCACCCCAAGAACACCTATTACAATACGGAGAAAGTAACTGGGATGGTAATATTAATAATCATTGTACTGGTTCAGATAAAAAGTGGTGCCAACTATTGCAAGCTGTGCACTTCGTGACCATATCAATGAATTCAATCAACAAATTATTAAACAAATTAATTTAAAACACCACCTAACTGATACTTTATTTCTTGCCTTTTGGCACAATTATAAAAACATCATCATATACAGAACATGTTTCGACAATTTAGTGGTCATCTTAAGCTGCCTTTAAATGGCTTAGCTGAAACACTTTGATTAGTAAGTACATTAAAATCTTAAATTACTTTCCCATGGAAACTTACAACTATTGCTTAAATCACTTGAAATTTGGGGGGGGGGGGGGGGGAAGGGGAATAAGTGTGGAGGATTTTAGTGATGCGGTGTGTAAAAAGTTTCTTAATTACAATTAATTATAATTTGCATCTACGGTAATATTAAAAAACTTATTTCCTAATTGAACACATTAAAAAATCTCAAAAAGTCTGTATGGGCACTTTTAGTAAAAACACTAGGTGGCCTGATCTTGCTTATGTTAAACTCGATGTGTATAACAGTCTTCAAGTTTCTTACTGATTGTCTGTTGTGTTGATTATCCTCTTTTAAAGTTGCCTTTTATTTTTAGTAGCAGGTTGTGTTGAACTGTTAATATACAATGGTCTTATGGTGACTTCTTTATTGAGTTATGTCAAATAGCAGTCTTCAGATTTAGGCAGCTTGCCTCACAATATGCAACCAGCAGAAAGTACGTAAA
The DNA here is from genome assembly GCF_040414725.1 of Anabrus simplex. Lineage (NCBI taxonomy): Eukaryota > Metazoa > Arthropoda > Insecta > Orthoptera > Tettigoniidae > Anabrus > Anabrus simplex. The sequence continues at coordinate 103,264,978 of NC_090274.1, read as the reverse complement.
ATTTTAAAATGTGTCGTTCAACGAAATTGCTCTAATTTAGTTTGACCTCGGAAAGAAGGTATTGGTAAGGGGTATATTGTTTTAACTCACCTTTCTGGAATGGTGTTTATACTCCGCCGCCTTGGGACTGTTTTCGTGTACACGATCTAGTGTTATAGCGATGTGTCACAGTGTGTTCGTTTGTATGATTCGCCGGAGAGAGGGGTAGTGAAGTCGTGTCGTCATCTAATACGTCTCGCGAAGGGGGAGGGAGTACTATCTGTGCTTCCATCACGTCGTGTTTGGTTATTTTACTTCTTCGTCTTATTTGTCTTCTGTTTACCCATTCTATGTATTCAATTACATGCTCATATAGGAGGTTATGTTGGTCATTCATTTCATTTAAATTCTTTACTTTGTTTTCTAATTTGTCGAGAAAAATGTGGATATTTTCTAGGTTGTTCATAAGACTTCCTTTATTAATCCAACTAAGGATTTGAAGATCTTGCTTGATGTTATTGAATATATGGCTTGCCTCTTTCATATGAGCTCCCATAGCAGATAATCTCCTGTACTTCTCTGCATTAACATGCTCCTGATATCTAATTGTAAGGCTTCTCCACATTGTCCTACATGTTTTTTTTTTTTTTTTTTACACTGATTGCATATCTACTTGTAAATGCCTGACTACTGAAATTCGTCATCCTTAAGTTTATTGACCTTGTTATGATTGAAGAGTCTATGTTTTGTGTTGTAGTTAGTTGAGTATGTTACTTCGGTGCATTGTTTCTTAAACGAGTTTGTCATTTCGTAAAGCCTCGGGTTATTAAAGGTGAATTTCATGTACCCCTTCGCTTTCCCCGATTGTTGCTTTAATTTTATTTGTTGTTGATATTTGCACTTAGTAATGATTTTATTGATGAATTTCAAACTATAACCGTTAAAAAGAGCTTGCTGGCAGACGTGAGCTAGTTCCTCCTTCCTGTCTTTTTCTGTTAATGGAATTTCATAGGCCCTGTTTACGATGCTATAGTAAGCAGATTTCTTTTGTGAAATAGGGTGCAAGGAGTCGCTTTGTATTGTGGTCGGTGTAAAAGTGGGTTTTCTGTGTATTCCTAAATGGAACTTCTTGTTTTCCTGGATTGCCCGAATGTCTAGAAAATTCAGTATGCCTTCTTGTTCTTCTACAGTAAATTTAATGTTAGGGTCTAAGTTATTTAAGGTATTCAGAATGTTGTGACTGTTATCAAGTTCATTATTTATTATGGCATAAGTGTCATCAACATAGCGCAGCCAGGATCTAGTCCTTTAATGTGGCGTACTATCTGAGTGCGTTCTAGGTAATCGAGGTATATATTAGCTAAAATCCCAGTAGCCGGAGCTCCAATGGGGAGTCAATCTTTCTGATATATTCTATTATTGATAGAAAAGAAATTATGGTTAAGTACGAATTCCAAGATAATCATAACATTTTGTATTTCAAGTTTCCTAAAGTGTTTGTGTTCCAATAGATTCTTTTATAATCTTAATGGTGTCTTTTATGGCAAAATTAGTATACATATCTTTAATATCAAAGGAGCTTCTTGTGTGGGAGGAAGTTAATTTAAACTCTTTAACAAGCTTGCAAAACTCCTTGGAGTTTTTTTAACGACGTTTTGGTGAAAAAAACGTAATTTGAGTTAAAAGTTATGGATGAATTGAGAGGTTTTGTATGTGCGACTTTTACAAAAGTTAATTACCGGTCTAATAGAAACATCCTTTTTATGTAGTTTAGGCTTATCCCTTGCTTTGGGAAGTCCTGGGTTCATATTTATGAGCTTCTGTATTTCTTGGTTGTTTAAGAGGAAGTTACTTTGTTTTAGTATTCCTTTCAAGTTCCTTTCTATTTTTAGGGTGGTGTCCTTCTTATGACCTTAATGTTGTTGTTATGGAAAAAGGTTTCTATTTTCTTAAAGTATTCGGTTTTGTTTATTATTGCAACTGTTCCACCTTTATCGGCTTTCGTTACAACTACATTACTTTGTCTAATTTTACGTTGAAGTTCTCTATCTATCTTTTAATAGTCTGAAATCGATTCTAATCCTTTAATTACAGAGGGAATATTTTTCCTAGCTTTGTACCTTAGATCGTTTTGAATATCAATTGGTAGGGTCTGTATGGACGATTCTGTTTCTGCTAACGTTTGTATTAGTTCTTGACTTTTATTGATACTATGCCAATTGAGATTTGGTCCTTTTCCTAACATTTGTAATTCCTGTTCAACAAATTTTTGACAGGAGGTGAGAGTTTTTCATTATTAAAGGGTGCCTTAAGCTGTGGTGTATTTTGTTTTGCTGGTGCATTGTTTCTTAGATTTTCTGGTTTCTTATTTAATGTCAACTGTTTCTTTTCCATCAGACACTCTATTTTATCTCTACTGTATTTTTGTACGGAATCCCATTCTAGCGGTACTAGATTTCTTGAAGCTGAAAGGTGCGCTTAATAAAGTTCCCTGTTAAGGAACGATTTCTCCCTGTACATAAATTTGATTTCTCTTTTAATCCAAAGATGGTTGATTGTTCTTTGTATTGTAATTTGGAATACAGAATGTATGTTGTTTCTTTGAGTCCCTTTTCAAAATGTTGGAATCAGGTAGTTATTAAGACATTCTTTAAAACTTTTACAAGTTTCATCTTTAGTTTTAGATAGATGTTTGCACTATTTCTTGCTTGGTTAGAGTTCGTATTGCAAACTGTGCACTTCATGACCACATCGATGAATTCAATCAACTAATCATTAAACAAATTAATATAAAGGTTCGGTTAAGTGGTGTTTTAAATTAATTAAATTAATTTGTTTAATAATTTTTGATGGTGCCAACTAGGCGGCCTGCTGATCACTAGATACTACAGGCTGACTTATTGTAATTTTGTGGAATTTTCTCATGAGCCATGATCAAACCAACAAGTTTGACCTTGACTGAAGTACAGGAGACAGAATTCGAGAATGATCTTGATGGACCTGTCCTCGCCTTGAACCCAAGATATTGGAATATCGAGGACATCACTCCATGTCTTGTCTGCAGAGGGAGCTACTCAACATATAAATAGCAAATTCCATAATGTCTAGGATTAGAGGTGTAAAATCTAATTAAGCTAAACAGTACTTACTTGTCTTCTTCTTTGAAGCAAGTCACCAACTGATCTACTGTGTGTTCATCTACAGTTATTTCATTCTTAATATTGCTGGAAGGCTGTAAGGAACAAATATGCAAAACAAAGTAAGAAATGTAGAGTAAACAGATTACTAGAGTAAAAGTTTATAAATAGACATGACATAGCTAACAAAATGAACATAATTGCACAATAAAAATAACAATTTATTCTCCCAATATAAAAATGAAACAAGCAAACAAGTGTTAAGTCAAAGTTATATGAAGTACACGAACAAGAAAAGGAACCCCTAATAATATAAAGAGGACAGCACTGGAAGAGGGAGAAAAATAACATAAAAATAATCTCTGCAATTCTTTTCTTCTCTTCCTACAACTTCCTGTCACCACGTTCATCCTTTATGTGTTCTTAAATGACTGGTCACTTGTTTGTTTCTCGTGTTCCCACAGACGACTCTGATTGTCATATAGACATGCGTTGGATCTTAACCTGAGAAAGGCCGATCTCTTTCTTGCCTACCATGTTCAAGTTTGTACAACAAATAGTCTGTTGTTGGACTTTTCATTGACTCTAGACAATCTGAAGGCATTATTAATATGGACTTAAAATATTTACATGGTTCATGGTGTGGTAACTGTAGTCACATCCTAGTTCGTGAACCATGAGCAACGGCTGAGTGGTCTAGTAAGTGGTCCTGAGAGTCGGGATACCAGTTGCTATGGAATGGGAGTGGGCACCTGGGACATATTCTGAGTCATGGCCCTCCTTGTGCTCTGGCGGCTAGGGCTATACAATCCACCGGTGGTTCATAACCCGTTAGAGGAGATATCCTCAATTGGACTATGTGTAAGTAGGGTAGCATCCTGCTTCATGAATTTACCAAGCTCAGAACATTTTAAGCAAACCTCGGAACTATGGGAGTAACGGAGTCCCACTCCCATTTGACTGGCGAGGGACTTCTTGGAATTAACTTGGCAAACGAAATGGAATTCGATGGGGAGCTATGAATATTAATGGGGCTTATGGAAGAATGAAAGTAGAATTAGCTGAGTCAGCAAAGAGGATGCACCTGGAGGTGCTAGGATTAAGTGATATTAAGGTAAGGGGAGATGACGAGGAAGAGATAGGAGATTATAAAGTGTACTGGACGGGTGTTAGAAAGGGAAGGGGAGAGTCTGGGGTAGGGCTCTTTATCAGGAATACCATTGCACGCAACATAGTTCCTGTTAGGCAGGTAAATGAGCGAATGATGTGGGTAGATTTGGCAGTTGGAGGAATTACGACGAAAATTGTCTCAGTGTATTCACCATGTGAGGGTGCAGATGAGGATGAAGTTGACAAGTTTTATGAAGCATTGGGTGACATCGTGGTCAGGGTCAACAGCAAGGATAGAATAGTGCTAATAGGCGATTTCAATGCGAGAGTTGGAAATAGAACTGAAGGAGATGAAAGGGTGATTGGTAAATGTGGGGAAGATATGGAAGCTCATGGAAATGGGAAGCGTTTTCTGGACTTCTGTGCTAGTATGGCTTTAACAGTTACGAATACATTCTTCAAGCATAAGGCTATTCACCGCTGCACATGGGAGGCTAGGGGTACCAGATTCATAATAGACTATATCTTAACCGACTTCGAATTCAGGAAATCTGTTACGAATGTACGAGTTTTTCGGGGATTTTTCGATGATACAGACCACTATCTGATCTGTAGTGAACTAAGTATCTCTAGGCCTAGGGTAGAGAAAGTGAACTCTGTCTGCAAACGAATAAGGGTGGAAAATCTCCAGGACGAGGATATTAGACAGAAGTACATGGATATGATTAGTGAGTAGTTTTGAACAGTAGATAGTAAGCAGGATCAGGATATAGAAAGTGAATGGGTGGCATACAGGGATGCTGTAGTAGAAACAGGAAGGGAATGCCGAGGAAGAACTGTGTGTAAAGATACGAAAAGGCGAACATCTTGGTGGAATGATAAAGTGAGAGGAGCTTGTAAACGTAAAAAGAAGGCTTATCAGAAATGGCCCCAAACAAGGGCCGAGGCAGACAGGGATTTGTACGTAGATGAAAGAAACAGAGCGAAACAAATAGATGTTGAACCCAAAAAGAAGTCTTGGGAAGATTTTGGTAATAACCTGGAAAGGCTAGGTCAAGCAGCGGGGAAACCTTTCTGGACAGTAATAAAGAATCTCAGGAAGGGAGGGAAAAAGGAAAGGAACAGTGTTTTGAGTAACTCAGGGTGAACTCTTAAGATACTAGGGAATCACTGGAGAGGTGGAAGGAATATTTTGAATATCTTCTCAACGTAGAAGGAAATCTTTCTGGTGGTATTGCGAACAGCCAAGTTCATGGGGAAGAGAACAATGATGTGGGTGAAATTACGCTTGAGGAAGTGGAAAGGATGGTAAATAAACTCGACTGTCATAAAGCAGCAGGAATAGATGAAATTAGACCTGAAATGGTGAAGTATAGTGGGAAGGCAGGGATGAAATGGCTGCGTAGAGTAGTAAGATTAGCATGGAATGTTGGTAAGGTACCTTCAGATTGGACAAAAGCAGTAATTGCTCCTATCTATAAGCAAGGGAACAGGAAGGATTGCAACAACTATCGAGGTATCTCATTGATTAGTATACCAGGCAAAGTATTCACTGGCATCTTCGAAGGGAAGGGTGCGATCAGTAGTTGAGTGTAAGTTGGATGAAAACCAGTGTGGTTTCAGACCACAGAGGGGCTGTCAGGATCAGATTTTTCAGTATGCGCCAGGTAACTGAGAAATGCTACGAGAGAAATAAGCAGTTGTGTTTATGTTTCATAGATCTAGAGAAAGCATATGACAGGGTACCAAGGGAAAAGATGTTCGCCATACTGGGGGACTGTGGGATTAAGGGGAGATTATTAAAATCAATGAAAGGTATTTATGTTGACAATTGGGCTTCAGTGAGAATTGATGGTAGAATGAGTTCTTGGTTCAGGGTACTTACAGGGGTTAGACAAGGCTGCAAACTTTCACCTTTGCTGTTCGTAGTTTACATGGATCATCTGCTGAAAGGTATAGAATGGCAGGGAAGGATTCAGTTACGTGGAAATGTAGTAAACAGTCTGGTCTATGCTGACAACTTGGTCTTCATAGCAGATTGTGCCGAAAGCCTGCAGTCTAATATATCGGAACTTGAAAATAGGTGCAATGAGTATGGTATGGATATTAGCCTTTCGAAGACTAAATTGATGTCAGTAGGTAAGAATTTCTACAGAATTGAATGTCAGATTGGTGATACAAAGCTAGAACAGGTCGATAATTTCAAGTATTTATGTGGTGTGTTCTCCCAGGATGGCAATATAATAAGTGAGATTGAATCAAGGTGTAGTAAAGCTAATGCAGTGAGCTCATAGTGGCGATCAACAGTATTCTGTAAGAAGGAAGTCAGCTTCCAGACGAAACTATCTTTACATCGGTCTGTTTTCAGGCCAACTTTGCTTTACGGGAGCGAAAGCTAGGTGGACTCAGGATATCTTATTCATAAGTTAGAAGTAACAGACATGAAAGTAGCGAGAATGATTGGTGGTACAAACAGGTGGGAACAATGGCAGGAGGGTACTCGGAATGAGGAGATAAGGCTAATTTAGGAATGAACTCGATGGATTAACCTGTACGTGTAAACTGGCTTCGGTGGTGGGGTCAAGTAAGGCGAATGGAGGATAGGTTGCCTAGGAGAATAATGGCCTCTGTTATGGAGGGTAAGAGAAGTAGAGGGAGCCCTAGACAACGATGGTGAGACTCAGTTTATAATGATTTAAAGATAAGAGGTATAGAACTAAATGAGGCAACAGCACTAGTTGCAAATGGGCGATTGTGGCGACGTTTAGTAAATTCACAGAGGCTTGCAGACTGAAGGCTGAAAGGCATAACAGTCTATAATGATAATGTATGTATGTATGTATGTATGTTAAAATATTTACATTCAGATTCTAAAGGACAATGCTAGACAAGTCAGAGATTATTATCAGACTCTGACAGCTAATTGCTGGTCCAATCAGGCTGTATGAGAACAAAGTGGTTGTTATTTGATAGAGAGATAGAGTCCTTATTCTAAAAAGCCACTTCCTCAGAAGTCAACCTTCCACTGTTCTAACAAAGGTGAAAGGATTCAATTTAGTTAAATGTCATTGATTATTTCATCAATAGAGCAATATTCAAACAAATTCATTAATCTAAACCTTACTAATGACAGTTGAAGGATCATAACTAATTTTGTATATTTTGAAACCAACAACCAGCAAAAGAGAAGAAACTCCCACTGTCCTGTGTAGAAAATGCTGCAAAAAATCGAGGATTCAATGCACATGGGTAACATTTCCCTGGAAAATCTCAAGGCTAAATTCTTCACAGATGAGTATCTCCAGGATCGGCTGCATCTATGAATATGCCACGAAGTACATGTAGAATTATATTGACTTTAATGTACAACTGTATACTGGAAAGGCAACCCCATTTTTTCATAACAACAAAGCTTTAAACAACAATCTATATTAACTTCATGAAAAGAAACATGCTGGAAACATGCGATTCTCCAGATATATCTATAAAATATTTTCAATGGACTGGTTATATGAAGATTAAGTAGGCCACAGGTGGATGAACAGAAATGATCCTTAATTAGCTGTAGAAAATGAAGGCGAATTGAAGTATGGGAGATAAGATGGTTGGTACTTTAAGAGTGACAACACTGCTGATGAGACGCCATGCAATGGGATCTAATAATGTCACTGACAGCACATGTTAGTTGTATACCTACCTTACCTCAGAGCATACCTTCTCACATCACACGCATGCAAACTGGCATAATGAACACAGCCTCAGGTTAGCTGGCAATCTAAGTCAGCGTTGTCACGATGTTTTTGAAACAGGAACAATGTAACTGGATCAACATTGATTGTGCCAGGGGTCGTAAAGCACGAGAGTGTGCTCAAGGTCTTCAAGAAGCTTGCAGCGAAACTGCATAGCCTTATAGGACAGTGGTACGATGGGTAAAAGCCTTTAACGAGGGACGCCCATAAGTGGCAGACGTGTGTCAGCCAGGTCATCCTAGTGTCAGTGAAGGAGAAGTGCCGTGTCATATGATATGTGAGCTGGCCCGAGACACCGGGCTGGCAAATACGACTGTGCTTCATATTAGAAGGAACGCCTGGGCATGAGAACGGTTTCATCAAAATCGGTTCAGCGCGATTCTGTGGAAATGCAGAAATGATTACGATACGATGATGCTCGTAACCATTTGGAGTACTGTAAGTACGAAGAAGAGGCATGCTTATGCAATATCGTTACACTGGATAAGATTATGTCTAAAATGTATGAGCCACAGCTAAAATGCTGATCGAAGTAATGGCATCATTACGGGAAGCCACAAAGATTGAGACTTCGTGAAAACCCCAGCCATGTGAAAGTTATCGTTTTCTTGTTTTTTTCCTAGTTGCTTTTCGTCACACCGACATAGATAGGTCTTATGGCGATGATGGGACAGGAAAGTTCTAGGAGTGGGAAGGAAGCTGCCGTGGCCTTAATTAAGGTACAGCCCCAGCATTTGCCTGGTGTAAAAATGGGAAATCACGGAAAACCATTTTCAAGGATGCTGACAGTGGGGTTCGAACCTACTATCTCCCGAATTCTGGATATTGGCCGCACTTAAGCGACTGCAGCTATCGAGCTCGGTAAAGTTATTGTTATACTCATGTATGACTGTGATGGTTTTATCCAAATGCACTATGTTCCTGCATCATCATTTTCCACGACAACGCACGGCCGCATACAGTGCAATCGTGTTTTATGTTACTGAGCTACGCTTGAAATATTGAATGTGTTGTCCGACTGACGAGTATCTATTACATTTGTGGCATTTACATGTCCCATGTATCTGATTTTGAAGCTAATCCCCGTCTGTCCAATATATGAGGACTCATAGATTTGATATTGGAATATGTAGACAATGATATTTAGTTCATTTTATGTTTAATTATTTTGTAAACTGAAAAAATATCAATAAACTATCTATTACATGTGTGTTCAGAATTTCTTGGGGATGAGTTCTGGGAAATGACTGTGATAGGAACCAATGGCTATGCTGCTTTCCAGGAGAATAATTTGATGAGAAAAAAAATCTGAAGTGTGACAGTAAATGGTATCCTTGCACGGTTGAAGAGATAAAAGTGTATTATTTGCTGATGATTCTCGTGAGTCAGGTAAGAAAACCTAAACTCAAGTTGTGCTGGTCCATCAGGAAGGTTCAGAAAGTAAACTATTTTCAAGAGACTGTGACATTTGAACTATTCTGTCAAATTTCACAATTTCTGCACTTCTCTGATGACACGTTTACAGATCCAAATGACCGTCTAAGAAAAATCAGACCAGTTTCAAATTTGCAAAAAAAGTTTCAGAATATCTACAATCTTGACAGAGATATAGGTATTGATTACAGTGTTACAAAATTTCTAGGTAGACTCACATTTGAGCAATACAATCTTTCAAAAAAAAAAGCCAGGTTTGTTATTAAAATTTATAATCTCTTCTGGATACTGTTCCCAGTTCAAAATTTATACCAGACAAGGCAAACAGGGTGTTATTACAGCAACAAAAGCAGCAGTGCTGGAACTAATGGAAGCAAACTTGAACCAAGGTCATATATTATATCTTGATAGCTGGTATGTCTCTCCTGAACTGGGGGTATACTGTTGCTTCACATCCGTAGGTTAAACCTTAAAAAGCCCTAAACGTGACCCCTGGGTGGTGCTAAGGAAGCAACAACATTGCTGCTGGAGCTATCTTCTAAAGATCTCCCAGCAAAGACGCAAACTGTACGAAGTAATCCACTCAACGGCTCTTTTAAAAACCAATTGACTCGAAAGCATGGACACGGTATTAAAATTTATCAACTAAATACTAAAGGTATCAGTAGATCTAAGTGTGACTTTTGTCAAAATTGCTACGTAATAATGACACTGATCTGGTACTCATTCAAGAAACGCATGCTGCTACAGAAGATGAGTTAAGGAAGAGAGGGAAGATTTATGGTTATAGTATTATTGGTGCACCCTTTGGTAATGTATAAGGTATTGCTTCATATGCCTGTAAGAATTTGGAGCAGGTTGAATTCATCTCATTTTGTACAATTAATAATTTATACTGTAACAATAAAACTGCAAGATGTAACCATCGTAAATATCCACACACCTCCAGCCATCTGCTGCCCAACCCCAGCTTTTCCAGATGCAAGTCATCCAACTACCTATGCTGGCGACATCAACAGCCACCATGAAACTTGGAAATATGCAAGAAATGATGATAAAGGCATAGCTTTAGTAGAATGGTCAGTAGACCAAAATGTACATCTTATATTTGATGCACATGAGAAGGGCATGTTTAGATCTGCTGCTTGGAAGCGAGAGTCCAACCCAGACCTCTATTTCGTCACACATGACTCTGTAGGCAACCCTCTACCCATGATGAGAGAAGTGTTGGGAGACTTCCCAAATAGTCAACACAGACCAAATCTTCCTTGAGATGGGCATCTCTGTTCCCTTAATTACATCTTTCCCATGCCCACGCTGGAACTTTATAAAGGTAAACTGGAGGAAATTCTCTGAAGAGCTGGACATATGCATCAGATAGATTCCTGCAACTAGCCATAATAGATCAGAGAATTGTAGGGCTTGTGAAATCTGTAGCCAAAAAGCACATCCCAAGAGGTTACAGGAAAGAATATAACCCTGGATGAAGTGAACAGTGCGATGCCATATACAAAGATTTTCTTGAAACAGGTGCCCATATGACTGGTGAGGAGGTATTATGGAGTCTAGATGAAAATCGTACACAGAAATGGACAGCAACAGTTAGGGATTTCAAAATCAAATCAAAATCTCTTTATTTGCAAATGAGGTGTCTACTCTCATTCCAGTAGAGAAGCCTGGAGCCTACTAAGAAAACTTGGAGGAAGCTCAACAGGAGTTAGAGAGAAGGCAACTATCTCACCAAACAAAGTAGCCTCCCATATTGTTTTAACTTCAAGGGTTACTAAAGACAAAAAACATACAAAAATGGTGAAAAAGAACCTAAGGATGCTTAAACATACCTCTCCAACCTCTTCCAAGTACTCTGAACCTTCACGATTGATGAGGTTGATACAGCAATAAAGGACATGAAAGTTGGTAAGGCACCACGTTTTGATGGAATACATCCTGAATTTATCTTAAATATGGGACGGAATGCGAGAAGGTGGTTGACGTGTTTCTTTACCCACATACTTCAGACAGGTATTCTTCCCAAGGAGATTAAGAACACTAAAATCCTTGCCATATTGAAAACTGGCAAACCGAAAGATATACCACTAAACTACAGACCAATCGCTCTCCTCACTTGTTGCTATAAATTCCTTGAAAGACTACTATACAATGGAATTAGCATTGTAATTAATCAACATATTCCTATTGACCAAGCTGATTTTAGTCAGAATCGTAGCTGTTTTGACCAAGTCCCAGCGCTCACAACATGCACTGAAGCAGGCTTTCAGCAACAGTTGAAAACCTCTGCTGTTTTTTTTATTTTAATCTTTCCGCTGTTTATGACACGGTTTGGAGAGAAGGGCTGCCGTATAAACTTCTTCAGGTATTACCATGCAAAACCACAGAACAATTAATTGGAAACATGCTTAATAGTAGACTCTTTCAGGTTGTTCTAGGGAATAGGATTATTTCAGGAGTAATAAGATCAACTCCTACCCACTGGCTTCCTGTCTTGAGCAACATCATGCCTCCTTCATTCCGTAGAGCACAAGTACTGTTGAGAGAATACTCCAAGATAAATGAGAAGTCTGACTTGCCCATCCATTCCAATATTCCTGACCTTCAGAGGAACCGGCTGAAATCTAGACATCCACCGGTTGAGTTTGCTCAGAGGCTCACAGAAGACAATTTCAACCCCTATGTCCAGTGGAAGGAAGAATGGATCTCAAAAACAGGTGAACATTTCTGGCCTTTCTTCCCACCTAATTCGAGGTCTGATCTTCCAAGAAGAACTTGGACCATACTTTATAGGATTCGATGTGGTCACGGAGTCTGTGCTGCATCCCTGTATAAATGGGGAAGATACAATCCTCCGAGTGTGACTGTGGTGCTCCTTTTCAAACCATCGAACACACTGCAAAGGAGTGTAGCAGAAGAGCCTACCCTGGAGATTGGTTTTATTTTCTAGAGGCCAATACAGAGGCTCTAGAATGGATAACAACTTTGGACATTAAAATATAATGTAATTGCTTTCCTGTTTCTGTATATATATGCTGTACGATAAATAACAATAAATCTCTTGAACTTTTTCACACCTTGTTGGAGAATGGAACTCATGCAGTGGGTACCATATGCTGTAACAGGAAGAATGTGCCTCCAGAGTTGCACGCAGTAAAACTGACGAAAGGTGAGGCTATTAGTATGACAGCTAATAATATTCTCACCATAAAATGGAAAGACAGAAAGGATGTGCATTTACTTTCAACAGTTGATAAGGACTTGGACCTTGATGTGAAACTTCAAAGAAAATGATGTGAAGGAGAGGAAGTGGTGAAAGACTCCAAAGATAATGGAAGATACAACCGGAAAATGAATGCAGTATATCGTCAAGACCAAGTCCTTGCATGTTTTCCCGTAACGCAATGGACTATCAAGGGTCATAAAAAAGATAACGAAGTACCTATTAGATATGGCTAACTTGAATTCATACATTGTGTTCATGAAGGATACTGGCAGGTGGCTGCACTATACAAAATGTCTCACAGCATTTGCGAGCGAATGTTGCAGAGTGTTGCTCTCCTGCCTAGGACAACAAAAGAAAGAATGCCTACTCAACACAGCCCCTGTGACTTCAGGCAAATGTATGGGGACATTTTCTGGTGCCTATTCCTCAAACAGAGAGAAGAAACATCCATCTAGGACATGCAAAATATGCTAGGGTCATAAAATATGGCCCAAAGTGAGGTGGCTATGTAAAAAGTGCAGTATTCCACTCCATCTGAAAACTGCTTCAAAAACTATCTTCAGTACTCTGGAGATAGTGGGTTCTAACCCCACTGTTGGCAGCCATGAAGGTAGTTTTCCATGGTTTCCCATTTTCACACCAGGAAAATGCTGGATTAAGGCCATGGCCACTTCCTTCCCACTTCTAGGCCTTTCCTGTCCCATCGTCGCCATAAGAATTATCTGTGTCGGTGCGACATAAAGCAAAAGAAACCAAACTGCAAACCCCATGGTGCAACAGCCCCTGAAGGGCCATGGCCTACCAAGCAACTGCTGCTCAGCCAGAAGGCCTACTGATTATGAGGTGTCGTGTGGTCAGCACGACGGAACCTCTCGGCCGTTGTTCTTGGCTTCCTAGACTGGGGCCACTATCTTACCATCAGGTAGCTCTTCAAATTTGATCACATAGGCTGAGTGGAACATCCACCAGCCCTCATATGCAGGTTAAAATCCTTTCCCTGGCTGGGAATCAAACCCGGGGCCTCCAGGTAAGAGGCAGGCAAGCTACCCCTACACTGCGTGGCCGGCAAAAAAATAATACAAAAAGGAAGCCTACACCATCAGAAATCTTTCTGATGTACAAAATACAGGCAGACAAGGTAAAAAATATGGTATATCCAGGGAGTAACATAGGACCATTGTGCTGAAATCAAATGCTGGATAGAGAAAGCGAAGTCCATCATCATTAGCATTTGGCAACTCCTATCTTGAAACGATCTCAGAAAGCTCAAAAAGAGAATAACATATTGCAGTGTCCTCTCCCCCCTACTAAATGCTGTAGAGCCCTATATATTTTATTACCCACAGAAAAGAGAATCCAAACTTTCAAGATGTGGATATATAATGGCAAGTTGTGTCATTCCTGTGGGTATTTCCATGTTACAGCAACAGAGATAGGTCTTATGTCGACAAGAGGATAGGAAAGGGCAAGTAGAAAGGAAGCAGCCATGGCCTCAATTAACGTACAGCCCCAGCATATTAATGATATGAAAATGGGAAACAATAAAAACCATCGTCAGGGCTGCCGACAGTGTGGTACACCACACAACGAGCTGTCGACCTGAGCTTATCAAGACAATTTAACTAAAGAGGCTGGAATACATGTATCACATTATGAGGACTCCTAAAAAGGACAGTCTGTTACAAGTAAAATTTTGAGGAAAAAATCTTGGCAAAAGAGGACTCAGAAGAAGACTGGCATCTCGGATAAACATTTTGAAGAAATGGGTTGGAGCTCTTCGGCACATGACGAAAGAAAGATAGCCATGCTCATAGCCTAAATCTGGTTAGGATAAGGTAGCAGTAACCATGAAGAAACCAGCCACAAGATGCTATGCAGTGGAGGGACTCTGAACAATAATAGCTGCTATACATATCCTAGCATAAAATTTTGAACTACATGAAGAAAATATGAAAATTGTTTAAAAGTATTGGAAACCTCACTATACATCTCTCCAAGCATCTTCAAAATGTCTGCTTTAAAATGAGAAGTTGCTCAATTAAGTCCATTCAGCAGTTTGTAAAAATTTCCGTTATCAGAAAAATGTCATCAAAATAATAGATTACTTCAAATGTGTTCACCTGTGTTTCTCTTGGCACTGCCAACTCTGATTTTGGTTCTTCTTTCAAATGTACCTCTTCTGATATAATTTTGTGATTGTCCTGTGGAAAAGTAAATATATTAAACAAATTTTCCAGACACATCTAGAAATATATTTATATATGAGTGGGCTTAACAATTCATCATTTCCAGGTAAATGAGACAGTTTCAGTTCCAAATCTTCATTATCATTTGTCAGAAAATTACCATGTTGAGTATCCATAAAAGCATGACAACTAAGAGAACTTCAGGAGTGGAGGAATGTCCTATTTAAAGGCTCAGAGTTATTTTTGAAGAGTAGAACAATTATGTAATATAAAACCTTTCAAAATAACACTGAATGATCAGGAAAATGTACAGACATACTTACATATAATCTGTTTTTAAAAAAAAATTTATAGTTGCTTTACGTCGCACCGACATAGATAGGTCATATTGCGACAAGGGGGCAGGAAAAGCCTAGGAGTTGGAAGGAAGCGGCCACAGCCTTAATTACGGTACAGCCCCAGCATTTGTCTGGTGTGAAAATTGGAAACCATGGAAAACCATCTTCAGGACTGCCAACAGTGGGATCCGAACCCACTATCTCCTGGATGCAAGCTAACAGCTGCATGCCCCTGACCGCATGGCCAACTCACCCAGTCAAGTAATCTGCTTATTATATACAAACCAATTTTGAAATATTAAGAACTTCACAATTTATCACGTATCTTTCACATCCTGTACCAGCTAATAAAACTCAGCAGGAAAATGTATCTTCCAAATTTCTTCTTGTATATGAAGTACTCCGCCTGAAGGCAGGGAGGATCCTCAACAGCTTTGCCATCAGCTGCAATACAGAGCAAGGTGTCTCTGGGGAGGCAAACTAAGGATATGAAGAGTAAGGTAGTTTCACATTGCTTTCCTCTTTCAGCAAGACAGTGCTGTTACATAACAGTCTCTCATATTCACTGAACTGTACACACAGACCAGCTATTTCACACCTTTTCCTATAGGTTCTGGCTGTATTAGGAATGGTGTTACCCATACTGCTCATATCTCAGTCACTTTCATATCGTAAGAGCCAAGGATGAAACTGAGACCCTAAATACAAGTGACAAACTTGTTCTGGGCCAATCCAGAAGACAACAGGCATTGAGCACCAGAGATGGATTAGAGCAGGCCACCTCATTTGGACGGCATCAAGGACATAACCCCTAAACAACATGAACCATAACCTATAGGTTATCTACAATATCGCAGAGGGCCTGTATGCCTGACATCAGTGCTCCTTGTGAAGGCACGAGCACATATGGTCAGCTGACAGGGATATTGCAACTTGCTCTACGTTGCACCGACACAGATAGGTCTTTTGGCAGCGATAGGAAAGGGCTAGGATTGGAAAGAAACTGACCACGGCCCTAATTAAGGTACAGCCCCAGCATTTGCCTGCCGCAAAAACAGGAAAATAGAAACCACCTTAAGGCTACCAACAGTGGGTTTGACCCACTATTTTCCTAATAGAAGCTCACAGCTGTATGACCCTAACCGCATGGCCACTTGCTCAATATATATATTGTGCATTGGGACAGGACTTCATATTTATTGAAAAGCAAAAGGTCAGATTGTTGTCCCAAGAATGCCAGACCTATGTTCAACATATGGCTGCACTAATCAGTGTAACTAATCCAAGGATACATTTTGTTTTAACTAAGTTTACTGAATTATAACTGACATTGCTTTTGCAATTCCTGTTTGATATTAAACCCATTTTAATGTTTAAACACAGGAAGTACTGTGAGACAGAGTTATTATTCACTGACCATGTTTCTGATTTCCTTTTCAAAGACCAAGGAATTAACTCAACAACGGGTTGTGAGGATGAAAAAAGACAAATTTTATCCCACCTAGTACAGTCATTTATGCTCTGCATACTTCGAAGTTAAGTACATGTATCAAATGACCATTGGCTATTTCTGCCAAACATGACATGGTTCTAAGCATTTTATTTTCCCTCACTTTTGCAAACAAGGAAAATAGTGTGCTCACTGCCAATGAAATGTAACCAAGAAAACCCACCAGATGCCACCTGTTCAAATTTAAGTATATAAAGTGAGACAAGATAGATTTAAATTATATTTTCCTAACCATTTGCTGCTCCTATTTATGATGCAACTTAAAATTGTAGTGATCTGGTGACGCTGTTTTAAAATTTTATTTTAAAATCACCAAACCTATGACTAAATCTACAGCTTTTGCCCCATTCCTAAAAATTAATGCAGTAATTGGAACAGGCTACCAGAAAAATAAAATGGCTGAAATCATAGCAAAGCAAACAACGAGGAACAGGAGGAAAGTCTTCCATCAGCAAGAAATCATTGAAAGTCTTCACAAGAAACAATGGTTCCGGTCAGCTATTTCCAAGAGGTGATCCAAGATCTTGTCAAGCTTTAGACTTTATGGTGGCAACAGTGAATAGGAGCTCAAAAATACCAGTTTATGGAGGGCTCATACAAAAAAATCATATAGTCAGCAGCTGTGATGGGATTGCGACTAATAACTGTAGGAATGAAGTCTGTTGGACTGAACTCCCCAGTGTTCTTTTCCACATCCAGCAGAGTCAGAGCAAAAGGCATTAAGTTTCCTTGATGCTGCTTACCATATAAAATTTGCAAAGAAATCCCTAGCACAAAAGCAGGTGTTTGTAGATGGTAGTGCTCCAGACCAAGAAAATATTACTGAGGTGAAATACCTGGAAGAACTTGGTACTATTACGGGAAGTGAAAGGCCTGCACACTGGTTATAGATTAAGGAGAAAGAATTTAGAGTGGGTGAGACAGAAGATAAACATTTCCTTAGGTGCATAAACCTTCAGTAATTGTGTGGGTAATACCCTTAAATTTTGCAGTGATCTAGGTCTTGAAGCGTTTACAGATTGTGAAAGTACCATTCAGGTTGCAATGTTCCTAGATTTTGCATTTCATTTAATAAATTCAAGGCATCTTACGAGTAAGTGAACCAAGGCTGCAAACAGATATTCCAACCAGGACAAAACCTGTACTGATATTGAAGAATGCATAAGTTATCCTAATAATACTATGTTAACTGATGGTTTGTACCTCTGTAACACTAAGAAAATAACTGCAATGAAATGAAATGTCGTATGGCTTTTAGTGCCGGGATATCCCAGGACGGGTTCAGCTCGCCAGGTGCAGGTCTTTCTGTTTGACACCCGTTGGCGACCTGCACATCGTGATGAGGATGAAATGATGATGAAGACAACACATACATCCAGCCCTCGTGCCAATGGAATTAACCAATTAAGGTTAAAATCCCCGACCCGGCCGGGAATCGAACCCGGGACCCTCTGAACCAAAGGCCAGTACGCTGAACGTTCAGCCAACGAGTCGGACACTGCAATGAATGGTATCATTTCTGATTTGTTAAGTGTACAAGGTCTTGCAGAACATATGTCTGGGGAAAGGATTCTGCACTAAGATACCTTCTCACATTGAGTTTAAGATGGATATAAAATTCTAGTCAACTCAAAGCTGTATACAGGATGTGTCTCAATGGTCAAATTGTTCGGCTCCATGGCTAAATGGTTAGCATGATGGCCTTTGGTCACAGGGGTCCCGGGCTCGATTCCCGGCGGGAATTTTAACCGTAAGTGGCTAATTTTGCTGACATGCGGGCTGGGTGTATGTGTTGTCGTCATCATCATTTCATCCTCATCAAGACGCGCAGGTCGCCTACTGGCGTCAAATGAAAAGACCTGCATCTGGCAAGATTAACTTTTCCTCAGATACTCCCGACACTGAAAGCCATAAGCAATTTAATTTTCATTACTGGTCAGATCGACCTGTCTTGTAATTGTAATATATGTTTTTGAAAGGTACTGTTTTATTGAACCCTGGTCTTGTACAGAGAATTCAACAAGAAATGGATTTTGATTGACATGATCAAGATTAAGTCACCAACTATGTAGTCCTTTCTTAATATAGTGAATATGTTGATTATATTGCAAGCAGTGTGTAAAATATTAAGAGATAAGAATTTCATAGTGTTTCGTATTGAGGTGAGTTCACTATTAAGTTTAAAGAAGATATATCATGGTTCAACCTTTCAATACTATTAAAATACGAAATGTAATTTTTACATTCCTACTTAATTGCAATTGGTACCGGTGTCGACCATTATCCTTGGCCATCGTCAGCCAATCACAAATAAATATATAAGACAATGCACAGGTAAATAAAATGAGAAGTTTAAATAATTCCATCAGTTGCTGTTTGTGAAGCACTAAAACACTTCAGAGAGCACTGTGTGTTGAAATTTCAGCTGATCAGTAAAAAGTATAAAAGACAATGCACAGGTAAACAAAATGTGATCAAGAATAAAGGTTGACACCAATTATAATTAAGTAGGAATGTAAAAATTTTAATAGTACTGAAAAGTTGAACCATCATATATCTTCTTTTAACTCAATAGTGTGTTAATTAAATTAAATTAATTAAATATGTGCAGTATTTGCATCTTTTGCAGTGTTACATAACATCAGCTCATATTCGTACTGGCAGGAATGAATTATACACCTACAAGACTTTATTACATCCTCCTAATCAACACAAACTCCTGGATAACTTCACTGATAACTTCAGGCCAAGCTGCCAATAGGGGAAAACACAGACACCCCAATAATGCAATTGATATCTTGTATTGAACATGAGGATCTAATAGAGGCCTATAAAGGTATAATTCCTTTGTAGTGCACAAGCACTGACACATGTGGATTGGTGCAGTGTAATGAGTC
This sequence comes from Anabrus simplex, assembly GCF_040414725.1. NCBI lineage: Eukaryota > Metazoa > Arthropoda > Insecta > Orthoptera > Tettigoniidae > Anabrus > Anabrus simplex. The sequence goes on along the minus strand of NC_090274.1, from coordinate 103,245,403 downwards.
TACATGACACACATCCTTGTCTTATCATCATGGTTGAGATGCACAGTATGGAACATATGACACATTTATTGTTCTTTGCCTCAGTGCTTAGACATTCATGTTTTTCTAGAGGTGTCAGTTAAAAAAATCTGCAACAAGCCACTATTATTATTATTATTATTATTATTATTATTATTATTATTATTATCATCAACATTCTGAATGGCTAAATTACGATGAGAAGGACCATTCCTTGAAAATTTAGTTCCATTCTTATTCAAATAGCAAGACTTTTTTGTAATGGGGCTGACTGATCAAAAATCACCATCAAGGAGGTGAACTAAAAGTGAACCAACACTCAAATCAGATAGCATTTTTGTATATCATGTAATATGGCAATAAACTGATGATTGTATGTGAGAATGCATTTAGTATTTTGTACTGCATAAAGAACAGAGGAATCTTCCAGATATCTTCAGGCCATGCTGCCAATAGCGGCAAACACAGACTCTGTGCTAATGCAATAGTTATCCATAAGCACATTATGAAATGCCCTGTTAAAGGAATAGATACATACATATTCATTATAGACTGTTGTTCCTTCTGGTGTTCAGTCTGCAAGCCTCTGTGAATGTACAAATCACCACAACAATCCCCTATTTCAAACTAGTTCTATATCTCTGATTTTTAAATCATTAAAAACCGACTCTAATCATCATTGCCATGGTCTCCCTGTATTCCTCTTACCCTCCATGACCGACTCCATCATTCTCCTATGTAAACTATCCTGCTCCATTTACCTCACATGACCCCACCACGTTTCGCTTCATGACTACAGCTTCATTCATTCAGTTCAATCCTAACTTAGCCTTTATGTCTTCATAACAAGTACCTTCCTGTCATTGTTCCCACCTGTTTTACCTGCAATCATTCTTGCTACTTTCATGTCTGTTACTTCTAAGTTGTGAATAAGTTATCCTGAGTCCACCAAGCTTTCACTCCCGTAAAGCAAAGTTGGTCTGAAAAACACCTATGTTAAGATAGTATCGTCCAGGAGCTGACTTCATTCTTCTAGAATACTGTTGATTGAAACTGTGAGCAGACTGCATTAGCTTGATTCCAGTTCACTTACAACATTATAAACCTGGGAGTACACACGTCCAAAATATTTGAAATTATCTACCTGTTCCAACTTCACACCCCCAATCTGACATTCAATTATCCTGGATGTCTTACCTACTGACATCAATTTAGTCTTAGAAAGGCTAATTTTCATGCCATACTCATTGTACCTATTTTCATGTTACACGACAGTAGATCGCAGGCTTTGGGCAAAATCTGCCATTAAGATAAAGTTGTCAGCATACGCCAGATTGCTTACTAAATTTTCACCTTACTGCCACTTTCTACCTCTTAGCAGATGATCTATGTAAACTACGAACAACAAAGATTTTTCAAAATTCTGGCTAATAGAGAAAATACAATCCTGACAGCCCCTTTATAGCCTGGAACTTCACTGCTATTCATCCTACTTCCTCCGAATCACTGATCGCACCCTCCCTTCAAGGATGCCATTGAACACCTTGCCTGGTATACTGATTATTAAGATACCTTGATAACTGTTGCATTCCTTCTTCTTTGATGGATTATAGGTAGGTGCAATTACAGCATTCATCCAATCTGAAGGTGCCTTACTAACACTGCATTATAATCTTATTTTATGAAGCCATTTCAACCGTTCCTTCCTGCTATACCTCACCATTTCAGGCCTAATTTCCTATATTCCTGCTGCTTTATTACAAAGGAGTATATCTACCATCCTTTCCAATTCCTTAAGAGTAAATTCACCAACATCATTGCCCTCTTGACACAAGAGTTGAGAAACAATAGGGATTGCAAGTAATATATGACACAGCAATGTTGCAGAAAAAGACTGTGTAATATAACTGAGAAAATTATTCATGAGAATTAATTTGAAGTGTATGATGCTGTATTGGAGGAATGGGCTAAAGGTGGTATTGTTGAAGAGAGACATTATGAAGGAGCTAGAGGTAAAGGCTACATTTTACCTCATCAGGGTGTAATTAAGGACAGTGCAACGATGCAAATTAGGCCCATATTCGACACATCCAGTAAAGGGAAGAGGAAGTTGTCACTGTATGACTGTATGACAAAAGTCCAAACTTAATTGAACTTATTTTCGCTGTTGTGTTCGGGTTTAGAGAGGGGCCAGTGGGTGGTAGAATATTAAATGTTGGCACTCGCATGTTACTGCTGCATTTGCGTGAAAGATTTTCTGTTATACAAGGATGAAGGAGAAGCCAGACCATGATGTCAAGATGTGTGAGATGAAAAACGGCACAAAGCTAAGAAGGCGGTTGCTGATTCAGGAACTCTACCGGTATTTGAGGTGCTGGACTCTTGATACTGAAAGTAAAAAGGATGGGGTGGATTATGTTCTTTACATTTGCTGTGTTCAGGGCAGTGCACTTAAACAGGTCAGCAATTTCATAACAAATGGATTTTTACTGAGTTTTCCACAGTTCATCACTCGATGAGAAAGACCAAAAGTTTCTACAACAAAAATGGAACAAATTTCAGTGGTACAGGTAATTTGTTTTGAACTGTCAACTAACACCACACAGAAAGAGAGTCCACAATGCAGCAAATACAGTACAGAATTAACCCTCCCACAGCAGGCTGGTGGGGTGGTCAGTGGCAAAGTCTGATTCAGATAGTAAAGAGAAATTTGAGATGTGTCTTCGGGAGAGCTTCACTGTGCTGTGAAGAGTTGACGACACTACTGTGGAAGTGTGAAGCCGTCGTTGATTCCTGTCCTCTTGCCTACTTGCCTGAGAAGCCTGAAGCTCTCAAACAACTTTCACCTTCAAGTATTTTGCAAGACAATATCTGCATTGGAATACTAGATTTAGATCAACTGGATTCTGTGAACTTATCAAGGAGATGTTGATTTCTACTACAGTTGCAACAAGATTTTGAGAAGAGTACCTAAGTCAGTTGATCCAGGAGCTGAATACGATGTCTACAAACACTGGAGATGAGGATGTGGTGCTGGTTGCAGCTGATGGGAAAGAACTGGATCGACTGACCATTAACACGGGTGCTGGAAGTGTATCATGGTAAAGTTGGATGATTTGTGAGGTTGAGAACATTGTCAGGTGAGGTGACTAGTCCACATCAGTGAAGGAGGATGCTGATGACTGTCCCAGTAGCTTTCACTCTCATGAACAGTCTGACTCATGAGATTCCTCAAAGTTCTATTATGACAGCATGTCTACCGTTTCATGTGGATATAAAAAATTATTCAATCTAAGTAATTTACAATAAATGTGAAGTTCCTGTCAGGTAGAAAGGATGTTTCTCACAGGCTATTTGCTTTAGGAGTTAAGACTAAGGCATTCTGAAAAGATATCTCCCTCATTAATCCTCCTATCAAAATAGTGTACATGAGCAGGAAGTTTTACAAACAGATTTCCAGTAAGGTTGGTAGATTTCAAATAAGGTTGGCCAAGTATATTTTTTGGGAGAGTAAAATCATTGTTTCAGTCTTCACATAAATCCACAGTCAATTCATGGATGTTGAAATGATACTGAACCTAAAAACTATCCATGGATAAGAGGATTCTAAACGTGGGTTCAAATACAGCCAGTAGTTTTTCAGTTACAAGAACTCAAACAACAACAAAAAACAGGCAAGACCCCTAAGGTAAAAAATATTTAGGTATAATTATTACACCTGAAATGGAGAATTAAAAGAAAATGCTGCCAAAATAATCAATATATATTTACCCAGTTGTGACAATTTTATTTATATAGATTACAGTCATTACTAATATGCATGGCTCATGGTCCATGGACTAGAATGATGCAGGTTTCCATGTAAATTTATCCTGTCCTACAAGTTTCTTCTCTAACTAGTGCAGTGTTTTTCACAGAAATTTTGTCAGCCGAGTATTAGGAAGGAGTGGCTTGGTGCAGAATACTACGTAATAAACGGATATGAAAAAATTTCAATTTATTCCCCTCACGGCATTCGTATTAACAGATGGGTAACTGCAAAATTGAACTACTTTAGTATTTTTACCCTGAACAAGACAACAGAGGATTTTGAACTTCTAGTGTTCTACTGCTCATTCATAATCATTCAATACCGGGGATTACTATTCTATTGCTGTGGAGGGCCATACGGGTCTGTGACATCATTGAAAACTGCTAAACATTTAAACCCTGATGTAATTATGCTGAAAATAATTATTGATCACTGAACTAAACAGTTTTACAGTATGTAATTAGTGCACATCTAGCTGGGCGGTCTGTAAACATGGCAGGGCACTGCACTTAGGGAGAGCACTCTAGTTGAATTAATATTTACTACAATTCTTTTATCACATTAACATCATGGCCTGCCCTATCACTCTAAACCTGTAGACTTGCTTGTAAGATAATTAATGAAATCCTGCAGGAATTTGTTTCTATAAAAAAGAATAATAAGGTTGTTATAACATTCCTTCAGTTGTGGTAGATTTCATAGAACATTAACACAGCTGTTGCAGTAACTACAACCACACATTCAGGCCAGGTGATACCAGTGATGTAATATCATGCTGGAAAAAGAGGTGGTCAACAATTTTGCAATTAACTGGTTTTTAAATACAGTATAAGGTGACTTTTCATTTCAATGCAGTACTTAACCATCTCACTATCCACATGACCCCTGTTAATTCCTGACAATAACAGGGAAAAATTATAGTACTCCCCTAGATTTATGCATCTGTGCAATCTCAAAAGCAACACTTTAAGAAGCCTTAAGAATATTGTGACAGTAGAAAATCCAATTACCAAAGTTGTCCATCAACATTACAAAATCTTTTTAATCAGGAGAAAAGATGAGTAAAAATCAATAATGAGCAAGCTCCCCATATAAAAGTTAAATTTAAATCTGTTTGTGCCAAAGAGGATAATACAGAATTATCAATACTGCATTAATGGAAACGACCCCCACATGATTTTAGGCGAAAAGGAACCGACAAGTGACCACCAGTAATTTTATCTCGAAAAGTAACCCAAATGTCAATGTAGTAATTTTACCTAATGAAGAAAAGTCCATAGCACTAATAGGATCCACAACAAGCATTAAGTTTCAGGTATTATCCGCACACTTTACCTTGGTACATTTGTGTACGGATTTGAGGAGTAAGGAGGGAGCTGTCCCGGTATCGAGAGTGCTGCCTGGTAATGCCAACTAAATGAAATTGAAATCTGAATTGAATCGAGAATATGATCGATCGATATGAAATTTCTAAACCGCTATCATCTTAAGCCAACAAGTATGTCACATACACATTATATAACATTATAAAACATTTCTCAATGTGAATCTTGTTCCTAGCATGAATTCTATACCTTGGCTTTGATGTGTAAACAACAACAGTATTAGTACGTAAAGTGTACGCCAGATGTCGCACAATGATGCTTAAGCACTTCATAGTTTGTGTTTCAAAGGTTGCCAGTATGAATCTCGAAGATCGCCGAGGTCGACCGATTCACCACTAAGGTGTAAATGCACCAAGATAAAGTGTGCGGATAATACTGATATCTCAAACTCATTGGAAATCATACTGGGGCCTTCTAGGTAAGATAAAGGTGCTCATTCCTTAAAGAATAGGGCCTGTTCAGTTAATTTACACTGAAAATAATTAGTGTTATGTAACCAATCATTAAACTATCCGTGGGGAAAAATATTGAATACAAGGTTCCAATGCCGACAACTATCCACTATTTCCAATACAAGGAATGACATTCAGCATCCAATATACTACATGTGATGGTTTGGTCTGCCCTGTCAATATATTACCAGTTTCTAATTTTGTACAATTATTTAACTTATACATGTTTCGGGAGCCCCAACTCACTTCATTAGCAATTTCGACATCATAAATCAATATTCCCCATAACTTAAGGTCCAACATTATTCATCTATACATAAGACATCATCAATATATACCTTTATTTTTAAAAACATATACACATAATGCCCATTTCTTGATAATGTTTGTTGTAATGGAACACATTAATACATAGTGGACCACTTTAGAACATTTATGAAAAGTTCAACTGATTATTCTTATGTTACGTGACACTTCAAACATTTATTAAAACGTCAGATTATTTACTTAGAAAAATCAATTATTGGTAAAAAGTTTCTTGGTACTGTTTGTTCTGTTGTAGCCCTCTTAAGCATTGACCTATTAAAAAATTAACTATTATACTACTAAAGTTAATATCTTTGCCTTATTATTCTTAGAACACTTTCTAGAATTAACTGGTTTACCATTGAATTATTTGACTCCTTATGATCTAAACGTGCAATTCATTATATCATGTCAGAAGGAATCTTTCTATGTTGGTGTTGGGCTGGAATTTAGACACGAGCGGATCAACCCTTCCATCATGTCCATGAATTCGTGGCTATTACTTGCTGTTCTTACTGTAAATTATTGAAGCAGAGGAAGACTACCCGCTCACCAGCCTAACACTTATTGATTCTATGTGGTGCAAAACTAGCTTTAAAGTTTTCAAAACACTAAGATGATGGAAATTGTTCCCACAAAAGGCTAATATATTTGAGCACCTTTAATACCATCAGGGTGATAAAGGATTTAATATGCCAACTTGAAACCAAAAAGGCAAACCCTCCACAATCTGAGCTACTCAGATCGCCGTTTTTCCTGACAAGAGCTACAAAGCCAAGAGAGATGAAGAGAATAACCACTTCTTCAGCTTTCAGAAATGCTGTGCTACATAAAAGGTGCATACCTGGAAATTCTGCATTTGTGTAATCATAAAAAATATACTCAGTCAATTTGAGATTAGTATACAAATATATATGAGCTTTAGGAATAGACAGCAAGATAATCATACACCTCCTGAACATCAGATAAAAGTAGAGTTATGTAACCAGTCAAACTCAGGCAACTGTTAAGGGTTTAATTGTAATCACTATAAAGTTACCTGGAATGATACTTACACATGAAGTATTTGAAGTTTCCTCAAAGCAGATTGGTTCCTCTTTGACCTTTACTTCCAAGTCCATTTTAAAGAGCGTGTGAAGGTCTAGATGCTTCCGGGATGTAGATTACTTCCACGGACCTTGCACTGAAACATGAGCAACAAGCATTATTATTGCTGTTTTGTAGTCAAGTCTGTACTCTTAGGCAACTGTTGATACTGTGCTCATAGCCACAGGACCTCCAGTTTTACCTGGAAAACGAACCTCAGGGAAAAACATTTTCAATGACAGAACAACCCACACCCACAGAATGGGATTAATTTGCATACCTCTTTTGAAAAACCTGTGACTATGCAACTTACATATCACCCACTACACTGGGAGTCTAATGACTTTGTTTGATGTACCTTCCTTTTTTTACTATTTATTTACATCACACTGACATGGATAGGACTTATGGCATTATGGCTAGGAGTGGGAACCAAGTAACTGTCACCTTGAGTAACGTAGAGTCCCAGCATTTCCTTGGCATGGAAATGGGAAAACACAGAAAACTTTCTCTAGGGCTGTGACTTCCTTCGCACCCTTATCCCATCTTTACCATAAGACCTATCTATATCAGTGCAATGTAAAGCCAACTGTAACAAACAAAACAAGAAATTCTACAACCAAACCTTCGAAACTATACATTTCTTGCTCAACTTGCAGGGCAAATGATCCACATTTAGCCACCGTGAAGACACAATCCCTGTGCCCTGTCCCTCCGCTAGCTCTATTGGCCATGTACATTTTGTACTGCTCAATATAAACCTCACTCTCTTTATACTAGAGTCCAGCGGAGATTCAGGTACAATATAAAATTTGAAAGTCACTATTAGGAATGTTTGATATAGTACATCCAGTTTTGTTTTCAATCCACAAAGCTTTGGAAGTAAGTGGTGGGCCCCGTCTTATTCAACACACTTACCAATTATGTAAATCATTCTGAATGTTAATGGCAATTGTGAGGAACCCCTATACCTTAAGTATTTTAATAAGCCAGTCTCTTACATAGATATAGCCATAGTTCTTCTCTCGACGCACAGTACTCACCTCGGCTAGCAGCCCCATTCATAGCCTCCATACAATATGTTGAATTCAGTAGCAGTTCAGCCAGATTCCTTATTGATCAAACAAATTACTTGATAAAGAATAGCCAGATACTCATTGGCAAGTTTATCCAGAAAGTTGCAACCATTACTGATTATGCTACAATATATACTGTATGTCCACTAAAACAAACAGTTCTGAACTGGCTGTGAACTCCTTTGTTACAAGAACAGTTCCAACTGGCTATGAACTCCTTCATTACAACAGTTCCGATCAACAGTTCTGAAATGGCTATAAACTACTTCGTCACAACAAACAGTTGCGAACGGGCTATGAACTCCTTCAAAATTATCTTAATGAGCATACATGAAACAGAATGCTTCCAGACGTGATTGTTAATAATGGTTTGTTGGAATTAGTAAATAGCATTTGTGAACTGTATAAACGGCATCTACGAATTGTTACAAAATGTTAAACGATGGATGATGGAAGACCTCACTATTCCAGTGAGAAGTACTGCATGTAGTCACACCATTTACTGGTCGAATCAAATGTGCATGTATACAACATGCAGTTCCTGGTATTGAACCCACGCTGCTGGCATGGGCTCTGAAATGCTTCTGAATGTAGTTAGAACAGCTTGAATTCAGAACTCACAGTTCCGAAGAAGTTCTGAATTTCTGTTGGAACAGCACCTACAATATTGGCACAGACACCGTTTTGCATATAATACAATTATATAAATACTAGGAGCATTATAAGTATACCATTAACCCTTACTCAATAAAGGAAAAAATATGCATATTAAACTATTTTCTAAACACAACATAAACACATGTAACCTATTCAATCAAGATTTTCTCCTGCTCAAAAAAGTATTGGCACACTGTACGTCATTTGTTATTGAGCTTTACAGACAGCGCCGTGCATACCAGATTTGTGCAATCGGAGATGACAAACAATTCAGTCGCTTGCCTGACGCCAGTGTATGGGTCATTCACTTGTCAGGATAAATCTGAAGGCAAAGGAGCATTCCGTGTCATTCCACACCCTGGTGGTTTTCTTGCATTCGTAGGGTAAAAGTTACCATGAATTTGGTAAAGAACTTTCTGTTACTTATTCAACAATGCGGGCAATCATCAAGAAGTTGCAAGAGACAGGTACAACAAACAATACACACAGATCTGGACGTCCCAGAGTCCCTACATGTAGGAAGCATCAAAGCCTGGTTCGCCTTGCTCTAAAGGAGTCCTTTAAAATGCAGGGTCGATTGTATCGGACATCCAGACAACATCCAACAAACAGGTCAGTCTTCAAACTATTATGAATATTTTGAACACAGTTGATATTCATGGGAGATCTCCCAGAAAGAAACCATTTATTTCGGAAATTAACCGAAAAAGCACTTCCAGTTCACCAAAGATTATGTCAATAAATCGACTGAATTTTGGAATTCTGTGCTATTTTCTGACGAATCCAAGTTTAACTTGTTTGGGTCTGATGGAAATGTAAAAGTGTGGTGCAAACGAAATACAGAGTTCCAATCACTACATGCCCTACCTACAGTAAAACATGGGGGAGGGAGCATAGTCATTTGGGAATGCATGGGAACTTCTGGTATTGGTGACTTGGCTATTATTGAAGGTGTCGTGGATCATCATAAATATACCGATGTGTTGCAAGGCCACTTATGTAGCAGTGCACAGAAACTGGGTCTTGTAGGCATCTTTAACTTTCAACAAGACAAAAACCCGAAACATACGGCTCTGTGAACGTGGGAGTGGTTACTATATAATGCACCAAGAAAAGTTTTCACTTCACACAAAGCCCTGGTCTTAACCCAATAGAGCACCTTTGGGCTCACTTGGAGACAGAAGTTTGAAAATGTTATTCTACAGACGGTGTTGTTGGAGGAATGGTCAAAGATCTCACGAGAGATAACTCGCAACATGGTTCCCTGCATGCCAAGACGTCTACAAGCTGTCATCAGCGCCAACGGTAAGCACAAAGGCTACTAGACTTGAGTTATGTGAATTACAGAGACTTTAATTTCATTTGTGTATAAGTGTGCCAATTGTTGATAAGCGGATATCCCAATATGTTGAGGAATACAGACCTATTAATGGAAGAATACTGACCCTCACTCTCAACACTAAACCATATAAACTACACCTGATCCAGGTATATCTACCCACCACCGCTGCAGACGACCAAGAAATCGAAGACTTCTATGCAGACATGGAAAATACAATAGCATCACTTAAACCAAAAGGTATTACCATCATACTGGGAGACTTCAATGCAAAAGTAGGAACCACCTCGATGGACAACCACTTGCGAGAAACTATAGGACAGTATGGCCTAGGTGCTCGTAATGAGCGAGGCAACCGGTTGATACAGTTTGCAAGCGAAAACAATCTTTCCATTATGAATACCATGTTTAAACACCACAAACGCCGTCTCTTTACGTGGACCTCTCTGAATGGGCATGTTAAGAACCAAATTGATTACATCCTTGTCGATAAAAGATGGAGAACCTCCTTCCGTAATGTGAAAACAAAACCTAGTGCCGAATGCGGATCGGATCATCGTTTACTCTGGGCCTACCTTAGAATCAAACTGAGCAAACCAGTTGTCAAAATAAACTCGAAAAAGTTAGCGGCCCCTGAGCCAGTTGCTTTCCAAGAAACACTACGAAGCACTGGGCCACCTGACCTAGAGGGAAATTGTGACATGGCTTGGAAGAGAATTGAAGAATGGATCACAGACGCAGCGAGCAAGGTCCCAAAGATGAACACTATAGTGAAGCGACAACACTGGATGACTGACAAAACTTTGGCACTAGTTGAAATGAGACTTAACATCCGGCTCACAGTTACAGATCCAGAACAACAAGGACGACTAATGAAAAAGCTGAACAGTGATATCAAACATGCTTGTAGAAGAGACAAGAATGAACACATCAAGAAACTGTGTGCAGAACTAGAGGCGCATGCGACCAAAAACCACAGCACAGAACTGTACGACAAGGTAAAATACTTAGCACGAGAGTTTATGCCTAAGACTCAGATATTAAAGATGACCAAGGGAATATCATCACAAATGCAGCGGGCATCGCCAAAGTATGGAGAGAATACTGCATCAAGCTGTTCACTGATGACCCACAACCAATGCCAGATCACCAGAACCCAACAGACTTTGAACCAATGATCCTTAGAGAAGAAATGGAACATGCAATAAAAAAGCTCCGGAACCGGAAAGCACCAGGCCAAGATGGAATTACTGCTGAAATCCTAAAGAACATGGGTGACCTAGGTGTCGACATCCTACACAAGTTATGTCAGAAGATATGGACATCTGGAAATTGGCCGGACCAGTGGTGCCACTCCGTCTTCGTACCACTGTTCAAGAAAGGTTCTCCACTTGACTGTGCAAATTATCGAACGATAGCCCTCATCTCCCATGCAAGTAAAATCATGCTCACGGTGCTGAATGAGAGGCTGAAGACCTTCTTACTTCCACAAATCTCAGAGGAACAAACCGGGTTTGTTCCAGGCAAAGGAACTCGTGAGCAGATCCTAAACATCCGGCAACTCATAGAGAAGACAAGGGAATATAATATCAAGATGTTCCTGTGCTTCGTGGACTACAAGAAAGCCTTCGACAAGGTAAAATGGTCAAAGCTCTGGGCTATACTCACTGAGATGGGTACGCCAAGACATTTAGTGTACCTGATCCAACAATTGTACTCTTCGAACACTGCGACAGTAAGAGTTAATGGCGACCTCTCAGATGTCTTTTCTACTTGTGCTGGTGTGCGACAAGGTTGCATTCTTTCCCCCCCTCTTATTTAATGTATACAGTGAGTATATTATGAGGGAGATTCTCGAGGACTGGAGTGACGGCATCACAATTGGTGGCAGGAAAATTAACAACCTCAGATATGCAGATGACACCGTGATTATTGCAACAGATGATCATGAATTAGAAACTATCATGCGGAGGCTAGACGAGCGAAGCAGAGAATATGGTCTTGAAATCAACAATAAAAAGACCAAAGTGATGATTGTAGACCGTTTTAATAACAACAGACCTGCCATAACAAGAATTGTGGATTATGAGGTTGTCAGTCGCTTCGAGTATCTAGGATCTATTGTCACAAATACTGGAGACTGTGAACCTGAGATCCGCAAGCGCATTGCAATTGCGAGAAATTCAACAGCAAAACTTACTCGCATATGGAAGGACACCTCCATCACTTCCAAGACAAAGCTCACCCTCATGCGAACTCTGATCTTCCCTATCGCGACCTATGCAGCAGAAACTTGGACGATGAAGACGGCGGATCGCCGCAGGATTGATGCTCTAGAAATGTGGTGCTACAGGAAATTACTGCAAATACCATGGACAGCACACCGTACTAATGAATCGATCCTGCAACAGCTTGGCATCAGAACAAGACTGTCGACCTTTATCAACCAAAAACAACTCGGATATTTTGGTCATATTGCCAGAAGACGGGAGGCAATGGAAATACTTATCATAGAGGGAAAAGTCGAAGGCCGAAGACCTAGAGGACGTGCGCCGTTACGATGGATGGACCAGATCAAGAACTTAACCAGGATGAGCTTACAGCAAGCAAGTCACCATGCCCAAAGCAGAGACTCCTGGAGGAAGATCACCAAAAGGATTGTCGCGTGATGCCACTACACCCTTACGAAGGGTTGGACTAAGAGAGAGAGAGAGAGAGAGAGAGTGCCAATACTTTTTTTGATGTGTAGAGCAACTGATTTTGTTTTGTAAACTATTATTTTTGTTGTGAGAAACCAATTATACTCGAAGAACATTATATTTACTACTGTACATTTCAACAAATATATCAGTGTTTTGACATCACATGTATTTGTGTGGAATGTATATATAATAGTAGGCGTGCCAATACTCTTTGGTGCCAATGTATACTACTGAGCGTGAGCAGGCTATTCAGGATCAATTCGGTACCATTTGCATGTTTTATCGCTAGGAATGGTAGCTGAGATATATTCCTGAAAAACAGAATTATCTGCCGCTGATCTTTTATGTTTAAATGAGAACTGAACAATAAAGCTTACCTTATTTCCTATCACGTAAAGTACGGTATAAAGTTCCTTATAGAGATGCATAAGATTGAGACTCCTTTGGACACGGTGTAAAACGTAAGAGACTGCAATTTCCTGATGTAGAAAATATTAACGAAAACAGCGCAATCCACAGAATAAACCGGCAGAAGCAGCCGCAATATGTCCGAGATGCACAGCACAAAACAAAGTAATTCGAACATTAAATAACAACAAGCCAAGCACTTCGAAAGTAAACCGGAAATGGTGAATACGGCCCCTCACAAATTTATAAACAGTGCGTCGTTCCTCGACCGTATACATACACATCCGGTATAATTCACTTATCTCCAGCTAACTACTGCACATGGATAGAAGTCAAAAGTCATCTGGGACAACCAAGACCAACCATTACACAAAACCACAAGACAGAAAACACATGGCGTGCGTAGCAACGACAATCATGAAAGATATAGACTGCTACCTTGTCTCGTCTTGTCTTGTCACGATAATTTTATGGGCTTCGCTTGAGAGCGGTATACCCAGCCACGTACCCTAGAATAAAGAAACCAAGTATGGAGGAGGCGGACAAATAAAGTCAAACGTGTAAGAAATGTGGGAAATTAAGGAATGAAACAACAAAACGACTACACAGGAAAAACACAAGGACACAAGGGGACTAATCTTCACGCCAAAGCGACCGGTACTTGGCGACTTTCTACCAAACACAAACAGACCGGGTCAACACCGAGGTTAGAGATAAAGGTATCTAAACTACTGGACTGGGTGGGTGGCAGAAAAGAAATGAATAAGGGGACGACGGCTAGATATCGAGTATCTAACTCACCTATATATTGGGTACCGCGAGAATATGAATGACTAGTATATTAGGTAGATATAAAGCAAGTATCGGAGGGAGTTCGTGTTATTTGGTTACATAACTACTGGCATTCCTGGGAGACCTAGTCTGTGAAGCAACATAAGATTCCAGGTTGTTTAAAAGAGCCACAACTTCCTCCTGCAGAGTAAGGAGCCTTTTTGACCATGTGGCATCGTGCTCAGCTGCCTTAGCATACTGTCGGAAATAACTGGAATTAATTTCAAAACCGGGTTCGAAGCCCGGGATGTTTCTGGCTTTGCGGTCTCAGGCGACACAGCCTGCTTGGAAGGAACTGAAATGTTCGTCCCGGATACAGAGACTTTGGGAGATATTGCAGGTGTAGCCGAGGGAGGTATTTTGAGGAGTTCACGATATCCCTGAACATCATAACCTGGAGACCTATCCGGACTCGGGGTGGGTGATGATACAACCGCCGTAAATTTACGTTTTCTGGGCTGCTGATTTTGTAGAACCGGCGCAGATTTCTGGAGTGGAGGAAAATGTTGTATAGTCAAAAGGGGTTGAATCTATTGGACACTGGGGTAAAAAAGGACTCTGAGGATAAAGGAGAAACTTCCAAAGCCTGCTTTTTTTTCATATCCTGTTGTCGTTTATGTTCTGGGCATTGTAAAGATCCTACTGAATGCTCCCCGGAACAATTGAGACAAAGTTTGGTAGGAGTCGTACATACTGTAGTTTCATGATCTTGTGCGCAATTGGCACATCGAGGGATTTGAGCCATACAGTTTTTTCTGGTATGGCCATATCGTTGGCATCGCCTACAGATAGTCGGTTGAAAGACAAATGGGTCGACCTGGGTACGAACCCGATAAATGGAAACGAAGGCAGGTAAAGTCTGGCTACGAAACGTGAGTTTAATAGTGCCAGTTGGAATATAACTGACCCGGCCATCCTGAACGGAGCGTCGGTTCATTCTCTGAGCTCCAACGATAGGGGCGGTCGATTCAGCAACCTGACAAATTTCCTCTACGGACAAATCTTTATCAACCCCTCGAATAACTCCGATCTTATATAGTGACGCAGAAGGAATAAACGCTTTAAGATTTTTTCCTTTAAGATAGGATTGGTGAGAAAGTTATTAGCTTGTGTGCTTGTCTGAAACTCAATTTGAATCCTATGGCGAGCTCGCCTAGCAATTTGAGTAACACCCTCAAATTTACGGTCATAAAAAAGTTTTCCCAAGGCCATGGGATGTATACTGCCCAATTTCTTACATTCATCAATGGCCTCCACAAATACTAGATAGGGGCCTTTATGTGGATCATCGTATGTCTGCGTTTCAGGTTTAAGAGCATACACATCAACCTTAGGAGAGGAAGCACGGTGACGATCCGATGGGGTTGGGTCATTTAACACAAGTGTATTTTCCATAGAGTACTCACGAATATCAACTTCTACAGACTCCTCCTCCATACTCTGTCCCCCACTCGACTCCGCCATAATGTGGGGAGGGAGTTAGAATTTAAGACATATAATACAAAACCTCGTACCGCTCCCAAGGAAGCTACTCGCACACCACACTGAGTAATATACTAGCACGTCCACTCTCCAACGTGCACCACACTGATGACTGCTACCTAGCGATGGGAATTATTCGATAGTCGCAAACTACCGTTTCATTCGATTGTTTTCAACAACATTCGATGTTTCATTCGGTTTATATGATACTGAATTCTCCTGCTGTAGTTGCTCCCACTTAGCTCAAAATGATAGCACGCAAGTCGAATGTTACGGAAACGATAGGAACCAATGCAATAGCATTACGGTGGCGCGAATTTTAAACAGTATCCAATGACGGTCCGTAAATATTATTCCCTGCATTACATGGGCAATCATACAGTAGACATTCCCGGTATTTGCTCCGAATTATTTTATAAAATTGTATCTCCATACAACCTAAAAACTGGAGAGCAAAGTGTCAGTATGTTTCTGATAAGTTAATTATTTTTTAACAATACTACCATGCCAGTAATTCATAATGTAAATTCTCTTCCCATCCCAACCAATGAAATTAACCAATTCTCGCGGGTTTACTCTCAGTTTAGCATTGAACAGTACTGTGAATGCAAGTTGTGCCGATATTTTAATTAAACTGTGTGTGGTATTTTATGTATATCGGGTAGATCATACACTCTAAAATGAACAGAAAAAATAGATCAGCAGTTTGACAACATTTTAGCAAAACTTCAGAATTTTCCGCGAAATGCTTAATTTGCAGAAATGAATTTCAGTGCCGGAACAATACATAAAATTTAAGGGATCACTTAAAACGAAAGCATTTTATTGCTTTTCAGCAATCTGATAATGTTGATAGTATTGATGTATTAAATATAGTGCACCATCCTGAGGGGTAGTTTCATCCTTGCACCATATTGGACGATCATTTTTAATATGAACATTAACTTGGGTAACGATTGCTCCGGCTATTTTCCCCTCAATCTCCCATCTCTCTAATAGTTCATTTAATGGATGAATGCATAATAAATTTGATGCAAAGTGTCGTTGGCTAAGTTCGCTTTAAATATTCATCAAATACGCAGTTATCGCCTCATAGAATTCTAGCGAAATCGTAACTTAGAATTCTCCCATCAGAATATATGATGTGGTAATCCTTACTTTGCCTCGTGACACCTCTCAGGGATAATTAAATTACTTTTTCGAAAAATACTATATTAACGTGAGGTCAACTGAAGCACCACATTTCCATATCAACAAATTATTCTCGGTACCATTCATCATCCAAAATCATTATTATGTTTTCCAAGTCCAGTCATCCGAATATAAGTGAAAAAATAAATATATATTTTTAATGGATTAATTCAAAAATTACCTAAATCTTAATAATATCAGCCTATCTCCTAAAATAATAACCTCTAAATTAGAAAATCTATATTTTATTTCTTGATTCCGGAATCACAAAGGAAAACAATATTTATCATTATCAATTATCTTCTTCTTCTTCTATAATAAAGAAATCTTTTGGTTGAAAAATAAGTCTGAGTCCCTAATCCTAATTAAATTTCTTAATAACATTATTTAGTTTAAGTCCAACAGTTCTTGTTACTTATATACATAATCAACTGGTAATTAAAAAAATAATAATAAAAAGAAATGATTTTAAAAAAATGCTTATTTTCGTCATTATCATTTCAACATTATTTCATTATTCACTCTTTTCGGCGTGTTAACGTTAGTAATCACAAGTAAGTTCCAAATTATTTTGGCCCAAAAATGGCTATTTCATATATATTTTGTTCTTAAATTGAAAAATATTGGTCTCCTCGAAAGTATCATAAGATTAAAATATTCAAATAACATCTTAAATAAATGTAGGTATCGTTCAAAGTTTAATTATTATTGTATTTCTAATAGAAATTGTACCAAACATGTTTTAGGGTTTAGCATTAATTAATCAGGTATCACTGATTCCGTAGGAATGCATTTGGTTAACTCTTATATGTAATTGCGGTAAAGATTTTAAATTATGGGATTATTATTTGAATCAAATTCATTCTTGACAACAAACTTCCAGTAATATTTAGTACAACGTTGGTATAAATTAACTATGAAGACGACAAGTTTCCCTTCATTTATTTCCTATTTGGATATTTCTTCCGAAGACAGTGTATGGTAACCTAAATATACGAAATATGCGGTGTATTACATCGTACGCGTGTACCATTAACCCTATATACCACTCATAACCATTTTATTATTATGCCGCAAATGGTAATCATCACCATCGGCCCATATTACGTCGTATTTACCGCCAAAATTACTCATAAATATATCTATCTCTCCGTCTACTACGATTAATTACCATCATATCATATAATTCAATCTCATAAACATATCACGACGAATAATTATTCACATTTGCACATAAACATGCCATTCAAATCATAAATTCTCTCTGTAAACATATATCATCACCAACATGACGGCAAATCATTTCAACATCACATTACTTTACTACAATGGTACTCTTTTGGGTTAAAATTCATATATCATACGCGTAAACACGCTAGCTTAAAAATGAAATGCATATATAAATCAAATAAGTTAACATCTACTCACATTTCATTGCGTCGTATCGGTAAACACATTCAGGTTATTCGTAAACCAACTATCTTCTTCAAGAATATATTTAAGGTTACGTCACTTTAAATACGAAGTTTTTATCCCATACTGGTTAGAAATTACATTCCAAAACTCTCCTGGTTTAGTTTTACGCATTCCTATCTTATGGCATAGATTGTAGAATCTGGAAGAAGTACCTATTCCCCTGTTAGTAATAATAGCTCAACATGGACAATTTCATTTCGAAGATAACCACGTCTGTGATTTTATCACGAAGAACTAGGTTAAACAACGTACCAAATATACACTATAATATCATTACAAATTTACTACATGTCAATTTCAAGAAAATAAAACATCTCTTTGGAACTTATCTTGTGATCACTGACGTTAGATGGTCGGCTTTGGACTGGATGTTGTCATCTAGGGATTGCGTCGAACAGCTTCATCCTCTGCTACGTCACCGTCAGGTTGTGACTCGGGACTCGGAATAGCAGTTACAGCTGGGCGGTATCCGTCAGACAGCCGGCTCCATATCCAGTTTAGCCTTGCATCATGATGTTGCAGTCAATCATAACAGAAAGAAACATTTCCAAACCATGAGTTAGTTTCATATCCATACTCTCAGGAATAAATATCAGGCTTGTAATTAATGTCAGGTTTTTAAAACAATACTTCAATATTAATCTTTAGTAGATATTTGACAGTTAAATTATTGCAAATTATTTCTGTAAATATTCTCTTTTCTGTTCGGCTCATCAATTTATACTTCGTAATATTTAACTTGGTTGCTTGTACGGACTTGAATATCCACTTCGACTACTGTTAGGGTATTTCCTAACTCTCTTCACGATATTCCTTTGTGAATGTCTGTTTTCCAATTTATTCTCTCACTTCGCGAGTTCTCCACTCGGTAACTTGTATAATATCTCCTTTCTATTCACACGAAGACTGGCTATATTTCTTGAGGATAAATTTATTTCGATTTAACCTTGCGGAATTTTTTATTGTTCAGCTTCTTGATCTTGTTTTAACAATATTGAAAAACCTTCTATTATTTTATCACGGCCGCATGGATCCTTGACAATTTTCCGTCTCGGTCCGTGATCTAGGCATCTTTAATTCATCAAATAAATATCTTTGCCGTCACGTGCACGGCCTTCTTGAATATATACACGCTCGTAAAATGTATACACTTCGAAATCACGGCCTAATTTACTTAATATATGCATTCCTTTGTGACGTATGGCCCAATTACGTAATATTCGCGATCATTACCGTGCATGGCAAACTTATAACTTCGTATGACGACCTTCATTCCGACATTAGGACGATGAAAACGGTACAATAGATAATCCTCCTGGACATCCTAGTGAAAAATATATCTCAGTGTGACCAACAACCGTCAACTTCCATCTGTGATCATCCCTGAACATTCTGAAGGAATCCTGATCTCAAAACGAGGCTCGCGTCAGCTTACACTCCATAAGAGCTTCAAATTTGGCGAGTTAACTCCTGAAAAAGTGAAAAGACTCCATTCACTGGTGGGTGAAATGGTGACTGAAGATTTACAACCTCTCTGTATTGTTGAAAAAAAGGGATTTATTAAATTACTTCATGAAATTGAACCACGTTACACATTGCCCAGCAGACGTGTTCTGACCAGAACAATATTCCTAGAACTGTACGAATCATGCAAGGCAGATATTCAAAGAAATCTTCACTTCACATCATATGTATCGATCACAACAGATATCTGGACCTCTTTAAATACAACATCTTTCCTAACTATCACTGCCCATTTTTTCAACAATGAATACATTTTACTGTCAAAGGTACTTGCAAAAAATGAATTTGAGACAAATCACACAGCTGTATACTTTGCAAGTGTCATAAGAAGAGTTCTGGAAGAATGGCATATCATGGACAAAGTTGTAGCTGTTGTTACCGACAGTGGAGCAAACATAACAGCTGCAGTGAGCTGCCATGTATAGCACATATGCTGAACCTGGTTGTACAGAATGCAGTGACCAACACAAACAACTTAGACAACATTCTCAAGGCATGCAGAGCACTGGTAACCTATTTCAAATCCAGTGTTACTGCATCAGACAAACTACGAGGGATTCAAGCAGAAATGGGAGTCGCACAGTATAAACTGAAGAAAGATGTTGCAACGAGGTGGAATTCAATATATTACATGCTGGAGAAGTTGCTGCAAGTGAAAGAATCTCTTTCAGCTGCTTTAACATCTCTACCTACTAGTCCACCACCCCTTACTGCAGAGCAGTGGTCTACCATTGAAGACTGTGTGGCTGTATTAAAGCCAGTGGAACTTCTGAAAAAGGAATTTTCTGCAGAAAAATACCCAACAATTTAAAATGTAATTCCATTAGTCAGAGGGATCCAAGTAACTTTAATGAGCAAGGAGCCACAAACTACATTGGGAACCACATTGAAGAACAAGGACAAGTTGGGAAGATGGACATCCCAGCATCTGCAACCTTACTGGATCCTAGATTTAAGAAGGTAACATTTGGAAATGAGACAAATTCTGAGCAATCTCAAAAACATCTGATTACAGTAGTGAGTTGTCAACACTTTGTGAGAGACAGATTACAGCAAAAGAACAAATTGTCTACCCTGCCACTACCAGCACTAACGACAATATTTGGTTCTTTCTAGAAGATAAGCTAGCACACTAAAAATGCAGAACGAATCCAACTAGCAATGAAACCATCCTGCTGCGACAGTACATTGACCAGCCATTTGTGGACATAAAAAGCAGTCCAGCAGAATTCTGAAAGAAACACAAATTGCCATGGAACACTTATACACATTGTCACAGAAATATCTCTCAGTTCCAGCAACATCTGTTCCAGCAGAAAGAATATTTTCAAAAGCTGGGCAGATTATGAGTGAAAGAAGAAACAGGCTGAAAGCAAAACATTTAGATCTTTTAATATACCTGAACACAAATATTTGAATATAGGAAGACAGTGGTAGCCTAAGTGTCTGATTAATTATACTGCAAGTTTGAAATGTTGTTTTAGTTATCCTAACCTGTTCTCCTATGTGCAAAGAACGAAAACGTTTTATCTAGCTACTTTATGTACGTTTTACCACGACATATTATTAGTGATTGCACATATAAATGCTTATTGCTCTACTACATGTGTGTTTCACTCAGTTCGCGGTTTGGTTGCATTGTTTCATGTTAAAATGCCATTTTTAAAATATAATGTAAGAGTCTGAAAATCTATGACAGTTTTGAAGAGAGCTATGTTTAACGGCTGTTTGCACATGTATATTATTTGACATGATACCAGTTAAATAAATAAAAATGAATTTTACTGTACTTCCTCCTACGAAGAGAAATTGCCTAACCTAAAACTGACCACGTACCCAATTAAATATTTCATATTAAAATAAGTAGGCCTATGTGGTCCTAGTGTCCATAATTCTATAAATTGTTCCTAATGATTGGCACAGATCTTGTGGGAGCCGAAATTGCAAGGATCAGAGTAAATATAAGACCGTACACTGTAACAAGCGTGCATATTGTAGTAATTAGTAACTACCGTAAAGAATGTCAGCAATTCGAAAACCGAATGAAACTGTCGAATAAAAACATTCGGTTGTGCTCCTGGACTATCGTTTAACAATCGATAGCAGGAAACATTCGATATGCCCATCACTACGAGCTACCTGCCGAACATCCTTGAACTACTGGCAGCCATGACACTTACAGGCAAAACAAACGACAGACAGTGATTGTACTTGTATAGACGTACGGTACACATTAACTTCCGTCAGGAGCGCTGTAACGAATGTGTTTAGCAGTCATATCGTTGGTGCGTACCTACCGAGAGACGGCAGACTCCATCTTTATCTTCTCTTTCAAAGGTGATGTTGGGCTCCCTTTGCGACGGCAGACGAATGGGAATCAGAAACTAGTGCTGGGACTGGGTAGGGAAGGGTCCAGTTAGTTCATTTGCTGGAAGTAGTTCATTAGATACCGTTCATAGCCTTGAGTCGTTCAAATGAACGAGGTAGTTCATGATGTGATATAGGCCTAGAAACAGCCCTCGCGGCACTTCGTTCAGATGAACGAGTTAGTTTATTATGAGCACGAACAGAAAACAGCTACACAGTGCTTCCGACCGTCTGCCTAAGTAAAGAAATGGTATCTAAGAGACGGAGAGACATATAAGCTTTCTAATTTTGTATAACTCCTTCTCCCCCATTTGAGGAGGGTGAGTGATGTGCTGTCACGTGACCATTAACACGTTGGCCATTATTGAGCAAGCTTATTTGTCGTTCAAATGAACGAGGTAGTTCATTTGTGCTGTCTGCATGGAAGCATCTCTCGCGGCACCACGTTCAATGAACGAGGTGGATAATTATGAGCATACCAGCAATAGCATAGCGGCGCGAGTTAAATACGTATATTTTACGATAGCTGGTGCTTGCTCAGGTCTTAATATGAACGACAAACCACATAGCATTCAACCGCACCGCACCTCTTACGCTATTTAAAGCTCGGCGGTTCGAGGGGCGTATGGATCAGCTGTTTGAGAGAGAAGAAGCGATTTACCTATTTTATCCACGGAAAACCATTTCTCTAAGATGATAATTGTCCTTTTTAGCTGTTAAGAGCTGTTGAAGCGAGACCTGTTGAAGCGTCCTCTTAATAAGGAATGTTCCTGAATAACTAACTAATATTACAATGTTAGATATAAGTCTATACAAGTATTTACTCTATAAAACCAATGTTTTTCCTTCTGCCTGACACTGCACTCATCAGAGTGGGATGTGTCAGGCCCCACTGACGGTGGGATGTATGCAGGTGTTTTATCAGAAGCCCGTTAACTTTTGATATGCTGTATTGGTGTGTAAAATCTAATTCCCTTGATATTTCCATTAATATTACATTGTAATAAGAGGAGTAATGACTGAAATTAAGAACTTATATAGTTTTCTGTCGATCACCACCTAATTTTAACCACTACTTCATTCATCTTATTTTAGACATCATTACGCATGGGGCAGGACAGATAGTAACCGAGAATGAGAATCGTCTCACAGGAAAAGGAAAAGGGGTTGAGCAGCTATTATTTTATGAACAGTAATATCTGAACTCTTTTACGGCCCCCATTTATTGTTAACGGTTTCCATGGAGGTCGAGGTGGCGAAATTCAATCCCGCAGGATTTCTTTTACGTGCCAGTAAATCTTCTGATAAGAGACTGTCGTATTTGGGCACTTCGAAATTTATGAGCGTTTTCTATGTGGTGTGAACAATTTTAACATATGTTGTCATTTTAGTTTATTATTCTTCTACGCCAATACACTTATCTTAAGATAACATATGCGTACTGTCGGTTACCATGTGATAACATGATTTTGCTACTCCGCTCCAAGTGCGAGTAATTTCGTTGTGCCTCATGTTGTTGACATTGATTGTTTTGTGTGTAGACAAAGTATTTATTTTCCAGTGCCAGTGTATAATTCTCACAACTGTCGTGTATTATAGAACGCTTACAGTACGTAAGTGCCAGACTATAAACAAGTTTTTTATTTTTTCGTAATGTTTTAAGAGGTAAACCGGCGATATTATCACCCCATTGTGTGTATTGTGGACCATATTTTGCATAAAACCGGACTCAAACAAACACGAGCTCATTTATAGCTAGCAGGCAAGTACCGGTACGACATTTTGCGAACTTGGAATTTGATTGTCGTCTCTCGGAGCTCCTAGCACGAACAGCAAACAAGTACCCAATGCACAGACTTGTGTCTAGCGCCTGACAATGTGCAGCCACTCGGAGCAACTCGCCTAAGTTCGGTCCTGCTTCGTTTAGCATTCTGTCTGGCGCATATTTTCACATGAACTGGCGCCTACAGCTGGTTTTATAGGCACAGTTTGCCGCTGAAGTATTGTTGGGTAATGTTGAGAATTATTGATGAGTAAAGTACGGTATATAGAAAGAACGTTCTAGAGTCTTCTAATTAGTAACTGGAGGTGACAAACCAGTTCCGCGGCATTCTTAAAATGGAGAAATTCAGGTGCGGTGTGTGCAATAAGGATTTTAAGTATAGGAAAAACTGAAACAGTCACGTTAGATCGAAACATTGGAATTCCTCTCCCGAGTTTCAATGTGATTTGTGCTCCTTTAGCACGAATAATAAATTTAGTTTCATTCGTCATAAAAATTTAAAGCATAGGAACCAGATTTCAGAAAATCAATCGAAAGTGAAATTCCCCCTTTATGTAGAAGGTCGTGGAACTAGAGACGAGATTGTTCAACATTTTATTAGTGATCATGACATTCCAGTTAAGACTGAACTTTTAGAATTTTCAAACGAAGAAGAGTTTAAAGACCGGAAAATCAAAATAGAAAAGGATGATTTGTGTGAATTTGTTACATGGCAGTCAAAATACATTCGAAAGATTGATGGCTCAGCGATGTGTTCCTATCAATGCCACAGAGACGGTAATTTGAAATGTAAAGGAAATGAACTGCGCCATCGCAAAATACTTGGTAGCAATAAAATAAATGGACACTGCACAGCGTCAATTGGTGTTACATTTCATGTATCAGTGTCGTACTGTAGATCTCATGCCGGTCACCAGGGCGAGTTGGGTCCGATGAGACTCTCTGAACCAGACAGAAAGTAGCTGGCAACGAAAATTGCCATCTAAATTCCATTCGATAATATATTGGGTGAAATTAGGGATTCTGTCCGTGGTACTGTCATAGAGCGTGTACACTTACTCGCTAGAAAGGATCTTTTTAAACATTGAGCAGCAGTACAATTTAAAGTCCGAAGCTGTACGCCATGGTAACGATTGTACGAGTGTTGAATAGTGGATCCAAGAGATGCTGGAAATCGGTGGCGTAGTTCGTTTCAACAAAGGTCAGAGAATACCTTCCGAAACAAATCCTGAGCAAAAAGAGGAAGATTTTGTCCTCATTATTATCGATGAAGCGCAGAGAGAAATACTTGAACGTTTTGGAAGGAACATCGTTTGTATTGATGGTACCAAATACAGTAGAGACAATACGCGACACTTCCGGATATAACTTTGTTAAGAAATGAGAGACAAGTCGCAAGTGGCTCTCCTAGTGGCTTGACCTGAAAATTCGCGCTAAATTCAAATATCAATGGAAATGTATATACGGAAGTGGATAAATAAATTCCGTCTAGAAAGAAAGTGTGGCTAAGATATTAACTTCAAAGTTGCTAAATCCATTCTGGATAAATTAATGAAGAATTTTTGAACAGGTTGTTATTTAAAGACTGAAATTAGACATATAATCAAGATGTGAAATGGACTGCTGTGAAAGGGCTTGATCATTCATTAATGCATTACTTTTTTTAGCTTTAGAATTCCTGCCTGAACGTTCACGGCTGGATTTTTCTTTTTCCTCATTTAAAAGCATTACATCATCATATTAAAACACTTGTCAAACAAAAATACCGGCACATTCCTTACACACGTGATTCAATGAATTTACATTTAAGAACTGGACAATTTTCCTTTTAAGTTGAAGCTTACTAACAGAAAGAAAATCTATAAATTTAGCCTCAAAAACATTCAAACTTTCCCTATAAGCAATAGTTGCCATAATGCCATTATTTTAGGGTAAAGCAAATTTGCATCATCATATTGTTTCAACAAAACATGTACATTTCTTAAATCACCCATATTTTCTTCAGTGCTTCACAACGCATTACGGCATTCCAAATGGGGTAACTTGGAACATAACCAGCCACACACATATGCATATGTATTTTCCTAAATTAAATTAAACCCGCAGATCACACCTACAATAACGCATCGGCATTGAAGGTTAGATGCTGCACTACACAATAAAATACGCGTATTATATTTTAAGCCAGTTGAAATATGGGTCGAGTAGGTCAGAAGATAATAAGTACTATAGAAATCTCTTCTTCACTCGAAGAATATATATGGAAACACACTATTACTTATATTTTCTTGTCACGAGGGGAACGGAAGAAAGATCCCTACTTCATAGTTACTGCAGCCAAACACAGCACAAACCTTTCCCCTCGTGTTGAGAGGAGATATCAAGGAATGACACACACTACTATTTAATTACATCAACTCACTGTAAACGCATAAATAACACCAAAAACATCACACACAAATACACGTGTTCTAATGACAGAATGAGTAGTTCTCAGGTCATCCGCTGGAGAGAGCTCTAATAGCTATCCCTCGATATCTCGCAGAGTGTCGCGTATTGTCTCTGCCGTATTTGATGGTACCCACGGTCTAAGTAAGTACGCTTTCGAACTGACTGCCCTCTTAGTGTAAATGTCAGGGTTTCCCTTGCGCTTCCATGTTATCGGACACAGCATTACTTGAAATTTTATTTACGACGTTTAGAAATGCTCTTCCAGACGCGTTAAACCCTGAAGTGTTCATGTCGGACATGGCTGAAACATTTTTAATGCATCGCTTGCCGTCATGATGCCGGCCCCGTGGTGTAGGGGTAGCGTGCCTGCCTCTTACCCGGAGGACCCGGGTTCGATTTCCGGCCAGGTCAGGGATTTTTACCTGGACCTGAGGGCTGGTTCGAGGTTCACTCAGCCTACGTGATTAGAATTGAGGAGCTATCTGACGGTGAGGTGGCGGCCCCGGTCTAGAAAGCCAAGAATAACGGCAGAGAGAATTCGTCGTGCTGACCACACGACACCTCGTAATCTGCAGGAATTCGGGCTAAGCAGCAGTCGCTTGGTAGGTCAAGGCTCTTCATGGGCTTTAGTGCCATGGGTTTGGGTTGGTTTGCAGTCATGATGCCCCCCAAGTTTCGTTTATTTTGTTCGTGGCATGTAGATCGGGCATGGAGGAAAGACCTGTGCAAAATCAAAGGGCGCGAGAAACAAGTTGAGATCTACAAAGGGCTTAGAATACTCCTGGAGGAAAGAGACGAAGTTGCCTTTTCTAGCTGAAAGGTGATCCCGACACCAAGGAATTCGGCGAGTACTTTGAGGCTAACTACGAACAGACAGTGACTAACTGGGCTTATTGTCATCGCCTCCATGCAGGGCTCAACATTAATATGCACCTAGAGCGTATGCATGGAGTAGTTAAGCACATTTATTTGAAAGACAAAAATCCCAAGAGACTGGACCTAGCTATGCATACTCTTATGAGATTTGTCCGAGACAAAATGTTCGATCGCCTCATTTTTTTAAATAAAGGAAAGCTTACGCATAAATTGTCGGCGCTGAGAAAAAGGCACGTGAAATCACTGTCACTCTCTTCCGAGGGAGTAGACTTCCGAAAAGCAGACTGAATTTTATGAAGTAAGGAAGGTGGATGGCGAATACTGTGACTGCAGCTTAAGGTGTACCGAATGCAAGTTCTGCCTCTGTGTTCACATTTGTACATGCACTGATTCGTCCATCAGATTTAATATGTGCAAACACATTCATCTGATTGGAAAGAGTTTAACCAGCATCAGAGACGGAAGTGGTAGGAATGAAAGTGCATGAACTGACTATTCAAGAATCGCCCCCTTGTGAGGAAAGTGCAGCTGTTTTCAACGAACTGCAGAATCCTCTCAAGAGAAAACTTTACAGTGACGTAGAAAAGAGGAAGTTACAACTTTGAGAACATTTTGAAACAATTCTTGCCGATATCCAGTCACCTGAGCATGCAGGATTTGTTGATAATCAGCTTAAACCTATAATTTCAATTATCCATGCGCAAAATAAAAGAGCAATACTGGCTCCATCGACTTCATCACCCGGGGCAACCAAGTTTCAACTTCAAAGAAGACTCTTCTCCACGAAGAAGGCCCACAAAAAGATACCGTTGAGTTTATCAAGACCTACCGATAGCGAGCAAGAAGCTATTGCTGCCAATTTATTGCTATGCTGATTTGTTAAAAGTGTATTTTAGTGTAAATATGTGCGTGTACATAGTGTATGTTAGTGTAAATACGTGAGTGTACATAGTGTATGTTAGCGCAAATACGTGAGTGAACATAGTGTATGTTAGTGTAAATACGTGCGTGAACATAGTGTACAGTATGTTAGTGTAAATACGTGCGTGAACATAGTGTATGTTAGTGTAAATATGTGAGTGTACATAGTGTATGTTAGTGTAAATACGTGAGTGTTCATAGTGTATGTTAGTGCAAATACGTGAGTGTACATAGTGTATGTTAGTGTAAATACGTGCGTGTACATAGTGTATGTTAGTGTTTTAGTTACGCTATTGCCTCGCCAGTAACACTGAGGCACGATCAGGTTGAAGTGCTGTTTAAGTTTACTAGGAGATGTCTTGAGGGAGCAAATTAGTTCAGCTCTAAATTACAAAAGCCATAAAAATCTAGGCTACTACTTAGTAACTTGCCATTCGGTATTGAATTTTAAATTACAATAAAATAACGTAATATTTGAATATTTGCTAATATTTGGACACTCGTATTCCATTAGTGATGGCTGGTAAATAACGTAACGAGTGTTTTACGCGCTTGTAACGGTTATAGCATGTAACGGTTACAGGAGATATCCAGTTACTGAAATAACTCTGACACGACAATACTCGGGTAAACTCGGTTAACACCGGCAGCGCGTGGCCGTACTCCCGAGCAGTAACCGCCTCTAGTAACTAGTATTTTTATCCTCACAGAAGATCGGCAATACTCGGGTAAACTCGGTTAACGAGGCCAGTGCGCGTACGAAGTCGTTACCAGTAACTGCCTCCCGTAACTAGTATTACAATATCCAGTTACTGAAATAACAGCGGCTCGGCAATACTCGTGTGTACTAGTGATGGGACATTCGATTCATTTGATTCCGTTCACGTTACTGAATCGATACACTGATCCAATTCACGGCTCATTGGTCACCGCTCGTACTGCATCTGTGTAGTACGTGCTGGTAGGACAGCAGCAACAGCATTCAGTGCTCGCAGCTGCCATCTGGTCTTCATACTATGAACTCCTTTCTTAGAAAAAATGCTAGTTACTCTAATACATCGAAGGTTTCCGGTGACGCAGGGTGGGAAAGGTTAGGATTAGGAAGGTAGCAGCCACGGCCTGAATTAAGGTACAATCCCACATTTCCTGGTGTGAAAATGGGGAAACTACGGAAAAACCATCTTAACGGCTGCCGATGGTGGGATTCGAAACCACCATCCCCCGAATGCAAGCGCATAGCCACGCGATATTAACCGCACGACAACTCGCTCAGTCTTTTTTAAAAATATTTTTCTATCAGCTGAGGATTTTTTTAAATCGTCATATTTTGTATAGGCTACCCGAGATGTACAGTAGCCCGGTGGTTTTCTGATTCAACATACTGTTATTGCGTCTGTCCACATATGATTGAAGTCTTGTGCAACGATGTGACATATGAACTGAGAGAATACTGAGCCGTTCTTCCCAATATAAAACAGATACTTTTGAGTGGTCATGAGCATGACTCATAGTCATAGGGCAGGCTAGAGTCGAGTTTAATTGTCAAATGTCAACTAAGTTATAATACTAAGATTCATTAAACTAATAAATAGTATAACCTAATAGCCTACCTACTTACTAGCTACTTCAGAATTATGTTGTGACTACCTTTTCAACACTGTAAATAAATCCATCTATTATTTAAACCTCCCTGTAAGAAGAGGACAGTGAATGAAAATGGGTATTATTTTCAAATGAGCTGAGCTCGAGAGTCCATTATAGCATACGATTCTTTCGATGTGCCACGATTTACTGTCTCGCTGCAGCTGAAGCTCGGCTCTCCGCGTGTCCAGTGAGCCGATAAGGAGCCGTGTGTATCATGTGTCTCACTGAGCCGCGCTCGTTCACGATTCTTTCGATGTGCCATGATTCACTGTCTCGCTGCAGCGGAAGCTCGGCTCTCCGCGTGTCCAGTGAGCCGATAAGGAGCCGTGTGTACCTTGTGTCTCACTGAGCCGCGCTTGTTCACGATTCTTTCGATGTGCCATGATTCACTGTCTCGCTGCAGCGGAAGCTCGGCTCTCCGCGTGTCCAGTGAGCCGATAAGGAGCCGTGTGTATCATGTGTCTCACTGAGCCGCGCTCGTTCACGATTCTTTCGATGTGCCATGATTCACTGTCTCGCTGCAGCGGAAGCTCGGCACCCCGTCAACGTCCAGTGAGTGCGCCACTCAGCACTGTCCGCTGGGAGTAAGCTGAATCGTGTGCCATGAGCTCGCCGTTCCTGTGAATCGATTCACTCGGACACTTCAATGAATCGATACACTGCTTCGAATCATGCATTCAGTAGCCAACACTAGTGTGTACTCGGTTGACGAGGCCAGTGCGCGGATGAAGTCGTTACCAGTAACTGCCTCCCGTAACTAGTATTATAATATCCAGTTACTGAAATATCAGCGGCTCGGCAATACTCGTGTGTACTCGGTAAACGAGGGCACCGCGCGGTCCTGCACGCTTCCAGTAGCCGCCTCAAGTAATCAGTACTGACTCGTACACGTGTGTGGGAATTATGAAGTGGGAAGAGCCGTGCGGCCGTACTCACTACCAGTTTCCATCACAGTAATCAGAATTTATGCAAGTTATTTCAGTTTGTAATTAACAGTATTCTTAAATGATGGTGGATTGAATATTTGTTGTGTTCCTTGTTCTTGCTTCTGGTTTTTCTACAAAGTTATTTAAGCATGTATTTTACATTAATTTACAGTATCTCTCTGTTATTTGGAGGTAATGTTTCGTCATTCTTGAACTGATCGACTTCATGTATGTACCAATTACATAGAAGGGAATTATGACTGAACTTACGCTCCTTACGTCAACCTTGCACTTGGTACACATACTATACCTCCATAATGCTTCCTGCTTTGGAGGACATTTGGAATACTAAGCGACCGCTCCTCACCCCGCATGTCTGCATATTATGAGGTGACGCGTGGTCAGCGTAACGAATCCTCCCGGTCGATATTCGCGGCATTTTTGACTAAGACCGTCATCACCGTCAAATAGCTTCTCAAGTGTATAAACACGTGGACCTCTCGAAGCAGCTCTCAGATGCAGTTGAAAATCGCTGACCAGGCCGGCACGCTACTGGCACTGTATTTCCTTTGTGCAGCGAATACTAGGTACCCCTCTTGTAATAACAACAATACTTTTATTGACTTTACGTCCCACTAACTACTTTTACGGTTTTCGGAGAAGACGAGGTGTCGGAATTTAGTCCAGCAGGAGTTCTTTTACGTGCTAGTAAAACTACCGACACGAGGCTGTCGTATTCAAATACCACCGGACTGAGCCAGGATCGAACCAGAGCCTCAACCGTCTCAGCCACTCATTTCGGCACTAGAGGTTATTTTTAACCGTTAACCTTAACGAGTGTTTTTGTGTAACCGCTCCAGTTATAACCGTAAATCAAAAATAACTGCTAAGCCCATCCCTATATTCCATTACTATCGGAAGGCGCCCCCACTACTATTTGAAGAAGCGTTAGTAGAACTGCTTCACCCGAGCACAGCCGAGTATAACCCACAGATCTCACCCGAGCGTGGCCGAGTGGCTGCACATTGTCAGGCGCTAGACACAAGTAATGCACAACGCCACCGCCAGTTGAGGAGTGTGAGAGATGTGCTGTCATGTGATCATTAACACGGCACGCCATTGGCCATTTATGTGCGGGCTTATTTTGTCGTTCAAATTAACGAGGTAGTTTAAATTAACGAGGTAGTTCATTTGTGCTGTCTTGATGGAATCAGCTCTCGCGGCACTTCGTTCAATGAACGAGGCACCAGCTTGTACGTACATTTTACAATAGATGGTGCTTGCTTAGGTCATCGTCCTCTAACATGCTGTGTGCTTGCGTGAACGGCCCCTTCAAATTAATTGAACGAACTCGTACTAGTTCAAATAAAAGAGTCGTTCAAATGAACTAGCTAGTTCATGAATGACCCAACTCTAGGACTGGGGTAGGAGGCTTTCCTCCGAGTAGTGATGTGCGCGAGTGACGCCTGGATTCTCGAGAATCGGTTCCTACGACTCCGAGGTCGCACTCAATGTTGCATGCGAGGAATCGGTTCCAGATGACGTCACGAGAGTGTGCTGGGCGTACTCACCAGAGTGAGTCTTCCATGTATGTTGTTGTTGTTGTTTGAGTCATCAGTACATAGACTGGTTTGATGCAGCTTCCGTGCAACCCTATCCTGTGCTAACCTTTTCATTTCTACGTAACTACTGCATCCTACATCTGCTCTAATCTGCTTGTCATATTCATACCTTGGTCTACCCCTACCGTTCTTACCACCTACACTTCCCTCAAAAACCAACTGAACAAGTCCTGGGTGTCTTAAGATGTGTCCTATCATTCTATCTCTTCTTCTCTTCAAATTTAGCCAAACCGATCTCCTCTCGCCAATTCGATTCAGTATCTCTTCATTTGTGATTCGATCTATCCATCTCACCTTCAGCATTCTTTTGTAACACCACATTTCAAAAGTTTCTATTCTCTTTCTTTCTGAGCTAGTTATCGTCCATGTTTCACTTCCATACAATGCCACGCTCCACACGAAAGTCTCCAAATACATCTTTCTAATTCCTATATCAATGGTTGAAATGAGCAAATTTCCTTTCTTAAGAAAGCTCCTCCTTGATTTTCTAATCTGCACTTTATGCCCTACTTACTTCTGCCATCGTTAGTTATTTTACTACCCAAGTAACAATATCCATCTACTTCCTTTATGACTTCATTTCCTAATTTAATATTTCCTGTATCACCTGCCTTCGTTCGACTGCACTCCATTACTTTTGTTTTGGACTTATTTATTTTCATCTTGTACTCCTTACCGAATACTTCGTTCATACCATTCAGCAGCTTCTCGAGATCTTCTGCAGTTTCAGGTAAAATAACAATACCATCAGCAATTCTCAAGGTTTTGATTTCCTCTTCTTGGATTGTGATTCCCTTTCCAAATTCCTCTTTGATTTCCTTTACTGCCTGTTCTATGTAAATGTTGAAAAGGAGGGGGGACAAGCTGCAGCCTTACCTCACTCATTTCTGGAATGCTGATTCTTTTTCAAAGCCCTCGATTCTTATCACTGCAGACAGATTTTTATACAGATTGTAGATAATTCTTCGTTCTCGGTATCTGATCCCAATCAACTTCAGAATCTTAAATAGCTTGGTCCAATCAACATTATCGAATGCCTTTTCTAGATCTACGAATGCCATGTACGTGGGCTTGTTCTTCTTTATTCGATTCTCTAAGATCAGACGTAAAGTCAGGATTGCTTCACGTGTTCCTACATTTCATCTGAAGCCAAATTGATCTTCTCCCAACTCAGCTTCAACTTGTTTTTCCATTCTTCTGTAAATAAAACGGGTTAACATTTGCAGGCATGATATACCATACTAATAGTGCGATAGTTTTCACACCTGTCGGCACCGGCTTTCTTAAGAATAGGTATAACAACATTCTGCCGAAAATCGGATGGGACTTCTCCTGTCTCATACATCTTACACACTAAATGGAATAACCTTGCCATGCTGGTTTCTCCTAAGGCAGTCAGTAGTTCAGAGGGAATGTCATCAATTCCAGGTGCCTTGTTCCTATTTAGGTCGCTCACAGCTCTGTCAAACTCTGACCTCAAAATTGGGTTTCCTATTTCATCAGCATCAACAGCCTCTTCTTGTTCCAGAAGCAAATTATATACATCTTCACCTTGATATAATTGTTGGAAATGTTCCTGCCATCTTTCTGCTTTGTCTTCTTTCCACAGAAGTGGCTTTCCATCCTATCTCTTAATATTCATACACCTAGATTTCCTTCCTCCAACGGTTTCCTTGATTTTCCTGTATGCAACATCTACCTTTCCTAGAACCATACAACCTTCCACATCCTTGCACTTCTCCTTTAACCATTCTTCCTTAGCTACCTTGCACTTTCTATACACTTCATTCTTTAATCGCCTGTATTCTTTTCTGCCCTCTTCATTTCTCGCATTCTTGTATTTTCGTCGTTCATCGATCAGGTCTAGTATCTCCGGAGTTATCCACGGATTTTTAGTTGATCTTTTCTTCCTTCCTATTATTAATTCAGCAGCCCTACTGACTTCATTTTTCACGACTATCCACTCTCCCTCTATTGTGTTTCCTTCAGCCTATTCATTTATTCCTTGTGCAACATGTTCCTTGAAACAATCCCTCACACTCTTTTCTTTCAACTTGTCTAGATCCCATCTTTTATCATTCTTCCCTTTCTTCAACGTCAGATGGAATTTCATGACCAACAAGTTGTGGTCAGAGTTCACGTCTGCTCCTGGGAAAGTTTTGCAATGCAACACCTGGTTTCTCCAGGTCACTTCCACGTATACAGCCGTCGTTTGTGGTGTTTGAACCAAGTATTGGCAAGGATTAAATTATGATCAGTGCAGAATTCAACCAACCGACTCCCTCTTTCGTTCCTTTGTCCCAATCCGAATTCTCCTACCGTATTACCTTCTCTTCCTTGGCCTACCACTGCATTCCAGTCTCCCATCACAATTAGATCCTCGTCATCTTTTACATATTGTATTAAATCTTCTATCTCTTCATATATTAATTCGATTACCTCATCATCCGCTGAACTAGCAGGCATACAGGCCTGCACTGTTGTGGTGGGCATTTGTTTGGTGTCTGTCTTGATGACAATAATTGTTTCACTATGCTGGTCGTAGTAGCTTACCCGCTGCCCTATTTTCTGATTCATTATTAAACCAACTTCTGCGTTTCCCCTGTTTGATATTGTGTTGATAATTCGGTAGTCGCCTGACCAAAATCATGTCCTTCCTGCCAACGTACTTCACTTACACCAACTACATCTAACTTTAGTCTATCCATCTCCCTTTTTAAGATTCTCCAACCTACCACAACGACTCAAACTTCTAACATTCCACGCTCCGACTCGCAGAATGTCAGTATCCATCTTCCTGATGATCGCCCCCTCTCGAGTAATCCCCACCTGGAGATCCGAATGGAGGACTAGTTTAACTCCGGAATATTTTACCCGGGAGGAAGCCATCATCAGTAGATCATTCATACAGAGAGAGCTTCATGTCATCGGGAGTTAGTTACGGCTGTAGTTTCCCGTTGCTTTCAGCCGTGTAGCAGTATCAACACAGCTAAGCCATGTTGAGTGTTATTACAAGGCCATATCAGTCAATCATCTAGACTGCCGCCCTTGCAACTTCCGAAAGGCTGCTAGCCTCCGTTCGGTGAACCATTCCTTAGTCTGGTCGCTCAACAGATACCCATCCAATATGGTTGCACCTGCGGCTCGGCTATCTGCTTCATTGGGACACGGAAGCTTCCCCACCGCGGCAAGGTCACGTGGTTCGCAGGAGAGGCTTCCGTGAATAAGTGGGCTAAATTCGAACGTGCAGTATTTACTATTTCTTTTGTATACAGTGTAAGGTCTGATTGGTTGTCATGAATGAATTATGCCACATAATAATGAAATAACGATTTATCCTGGTTGTCTGGAAATCACATTTCATATCTCGTCACTTGTTGTAGCAATTGACATTGTTATTTATGCTTATACTGCATTTTTCTCACGTGGTTTTCAAATATCGCTAGTGTAAACGTATGAAGTCTGTTGAATTAAGTCGCGTTTTTAATAAGTACACAACTTGTTTCAAAGTTTACCTGTCTTCCGTTACATTTAATTTGTAATGAACATTTCATGCTACTCTCCGACTCTTTGGCCGAATGGTCAGTGTTGAGGCCTTCGGTTTTGAGGGTACTGGGTTAGATTCCCGGCCGGGTGGGTTATTTTAATCACCTCTGATTAGTTCTTTTGGCCCGGGGACTGGGTGTTTTTGCTTGTCCTAACATTTTCCTCTTCATATTCCGACAACACACTGCACTACCAACCACCACAGGAACATGCAATAGTGATTACATCCCTCCACATAGGGTTGGAGTAAGGAAGGGAATCTGGTTGTAAAACAGGGCCAAATCAACATGTGCGATACAGTTTGCACCCGCGACGCCACAGGTGTTAGAAAAGTGGTAGAAAAAAGAAGAAGGAGACATTTCACACTACTGCTATGTGTTATTATGCGAAACGGTCTGAATTTCTAATTTTGTTTCCATCACTGCTTAACATTAGTTAATGTTGTCTCTTTAGTACAATTATATTTTGTTGAAATAGCACTTTTATATTATGTCATATTCCCCGTACTAGTTTCGATTTGTTTACAATCCATACAATTTGATTCGTTTCAAACAAAGAACCATATTTTCTGTTCAAATTACAGTCGCAGTAGAGTATATAACTCCAGGACACTACTGTACAATGAAAGCAGGCATGGCTTGTAAAGTGACCTGGTTTTAAACCAAAACGAACTCGCATTACAGAACACATTCGTGCTGCACGCGTTTACGTATCTGCAACATAGACGGTGCTACTTGTTCCTCGGAATCGATTCTGGAATTGGCTACCCGATTCTCCAGCCACATGAAATCGACTCTTCATGACTCCGGTCGCAACCCATCACTACCTCCGAGTGATTGAATTGGTTGTAGTAAGTGAAGCGCTCCACAGGTATTCTCAGGTACTACTGCGGACGAAACGGAGCGAACGTGCTCTGCTCATTCAGACAAAACACTCCTCCCTGTCAGTTGCTGCGTGTGACGGGTGAACTTTCTGGCACTGTGTACCTAATGCCAAGAAAACCATCAGTTGTTCGGAACTCTTCGGTGCAGAGGGCGATCAGAAGAAATCTGCCAAGTGAAAATTATGTGCTCGTAGTTCTTAAACGGGAGGCGGCACATCTAATTTATTTGATCATTTAAAGAGGAGTCATAAGCCAGCACCTCCTAGAGAACAAGGCGTGGCAATACGACTCGTGACGTGACGCGCGTGGTCCCAGCGCGAGTAGATAGTAGATGAAGCTAATTCCTTAAGATGGTTGAAAAATACGCTGGTTAAATTACCTTCTACGAATATTCTTTCTCGTAGGCTCGCATATCGGAAGCGAAATTAGTAATATACCATAATAATTATGAAGAACAATAAAAAATGCAAAAAGAATAGAATTCTTTTTTAAAGAGTCGTAATACTGAACAACTTTAATAATATACCTATATGACACTTTCTTTCGTATATTTAAGAATCAAAAGTAATCAGTTCCTTTTACAAAATTTAACTTGTTGATGAAAGGTCAAAAACAACCTTATCAGTGACTTTCCAAGTTCCTCCAAGAATATTCTCCTTCTAGTCAATTTGCTTGCATTCCAATTAGGTTCAATCGGAATCCACAAAATGTATGCATTATAAGCAGAAACATCAAGAATATTGTAGAAAATTATCATAGGCCACCTATTGGTTTTCCGTTTGCATGTATATGTGCCTAATAGCGTATCAAGCGCGTCTACATCCCCTCTGGTTGAATTATAGTCCACAATAATTTTTGGCTTCTTATCAGCCCTGTCACTGATTTCCTCATCTTGGTGGAGAGTGCTCATAAGTACAACATTCTTGTTTCTCTTAGGAATATAATGAACCGCAGTAGTTTCATTTGTGAAGTGAAATGAAGAGATGTGTACTTCCTTGTTAGCCATTTAATGTGGAAGCTCCAGCTTAGTTTTCCATATAGTTCCCAACATAGTCAATTTCGTTTTCAGAAGTAGCTGTCCCAAATTCTACGACGTAAAAAAGTTGTCACACGTGATATTCTGACCACGTAACTCAGAAGTGAGATCTCATTCCCTGATTTCTTTCCGGTGCCGCTCCTATCACCTTTCCTGTATAAATTTGGACTTTCAGTACGTTTGAAGATTTGCTGTCACACAAGGTCCATATTATGATCCTATATTTTGCCGGTTTATTGGAATATACCGCTTGATTGGACAGTGACCTCTAAATCCTACTAACTTCTCGTCAACAGTAACATTTTCTCCTGGATTATACAGTTTAGGAAGGACTTCTACCTACGTCTCCCAAATACTACGAATTGTGGCAAGTTTGTCTGCACGTCGTCTTTCCTCTCTAGTAGATTTCTTGTCAATGGTAGCTCGAAATATACTTCGCCCAGTATCCTTATCCCGCAAACCTTGGAAAACAGAACCATCAATATCTGTCCATTGTTCACCATAAACTCGCTGCCCTTCAATATTTGTCATCTCTATTATTTCCTAATGAAGTGCTTCAAATGAGCATTTTACATCAGATATTC
The DNA here is from genome assembly GCF_040414725.1 of Anabrus simplex. Taxonomy (NCBI): domain Eukaryota; kingdom Metazoa; phylum Arthropoda; class Insecta; order Orthoptera; family Tettigoniidae; genus Anabrus; species Anabrus simplex. The sequence goes on along the minus strand of NC_090274.1, from coordinate 103,207,020 downwards.
TGCTGATTGCATACCTGGTAACTCATGGGGTACTCCCGATGATGTTCGAAGGAGGTTGTGCTGCTGGATGCAACTGCAATTCTATATTCCCATTTTTAGAAAGAAAAGTCTATACACTATTTTGTACAGGCTGTGGACTGTCGTAACTGTCATCGGAACACTCGCTTTCAGATGCATTACTGACATGACCTTCTGATCCTTCATCTGCTGAGGCATTTAATAATTCTTTCAACTCTTCATCAGTCAATGGTCTAATCGCCATGGTGTCACAATTCAAACTGAGCAGATAAAAAGCATTCAAATGGTTGAGAACTGCCAATTATTATTTCCTGCGAAAAGCAAGAAAGAAACCCGTTGTTGTAAACGTATGGAGGCTTAGTTGATTGTTGTGAGTGAGTTGGGATGTTAAAAATTACAATTCCCATACAATACAACAAAAATAAAGTTCACCATTTCCGTCTTTTAGAAATAAATCCGAATTACAGTAACCCTATTTGTGTCGGGTCATATAGACCCGAACAGAACAGCAGCGTTAACCTTACTTTTTGCACGCAAGACAGCAAGCCTAACCTCAGACCCGCTTTCTTGGAGGGGCCTAACCTCAGTTTTACGGCCAGATGCCCCTCCCGACGCTATCTTAACTCTTAGGGCAATGGCGATTCTCGAGACGTTATTTTGAGTAGTAGGGCAATGGAGATTAGCATAAGAGAGAACACATAACCGCAAGGAGGAGCCTAACCCCAGTTTTACGGCTAGATGCCCTTGCTGACGCCAATTGCAAAATATGGCGGTTATACACAGCTCCTTATGAGACACCTTAAGGACGCTTGCGCAAGATGGCGGTTATCTAATTGCAGAAAATGGCGACTAAACATAGCTTCTTATGAGACGCCCTAGGGACATTACGAACACGTGCTCTTGTTTGTAAACAAAGCCACGTGCTTTTTTGACAGCTGTCACCTTGACGGATCCTAATCTCACTTTTAAGGACAATAGAGCATCGCTATCCTCACTGATGCCATCTTGACGGCACTAAACCTCACTGTTGCCGCATTATGCATGTAGTAGCGGGTAATTTAAATTCCACGTGCTTTTTAAGAAAATCCTGTTACTATGAAGGTACTAGGGTCGCAGTCATAGTTAAGGTACACCCCAGCGTTTACTTCTAAAACCGAGTGTAGGAGAGCGTACCTTAAACAGCTGTGAAGATAGCAGCTTCCACCTCCTCCTCCTCTATATTGGACGCAGTTTTACAGATAGATAGGCAGTTGTTATTTGCCGGTGTTGTTAATTTCCGGTTCCAGTGTAAATCTATACATCATATCTACCTGTAAAACATCTATTATGTTTATGTGTGATCTTTGAAGTGTGAGTTTTACAAGACTTGACAATCTCGAACGACATAAAGCTGTAAAGCATAACTTCGAAATACACTGACTGACAGTGACAATGCAACACCAAGGAGGAGTGGTTCGAAAGGGATGAAAGTTGGGGAAAAAACAGAAACGGCACGGACGAATAATTGATGTACATCTCAAACCGATATGCAGGTTACACAATGCGCACGGCATCGACTCAGTAGGATGTAGGACCACCGCAAGCGGCGATGCACGCAGAAACACGTCGAGGTACAGAGTCAATAAGAGTGCGGATGGTGTCCTGAGGGATGGTTCTCCATTCTCTGTCAACCATTTGCCACAGTTGGTCGTCCGTACGAGGCTGGGGCAGAGTTTGCAAACGGCGTCCAATGAGATCCCACACGTGTTCGATTGGTGAGAGATCCGGAGAGTACGCTGACCACGGAAGCATCTGTACACCTCGTAGAGCCTGTTGGGAGATGCGAGCAGTGTGTGGGCGGGCATTATCCTGCTGAAACAGAGCATTGGGCAGCCCCTGAAGGTACGGGAGTGCCACCGGCCGCAGCACATGCTGCACGTAGCGGTGGGCATTTAACGTGCCTTGAATACGCACTAGAGGTGACGTGGAATCATACGCAATACCGCCCCAAACCATGATGCCGCGTTGTCTAGCGGTAGGGCGCTCCACAGTTACTGCCGGATTTGACCTTTCTCCACGCCGACGCCACACTCGTCTGCGGTGACTATCACTGACAGAACAGAAGCGTGACTCATCGGAGAATACGACGTTCCGCCATTCCCTCATCCAAGTCGCTCTAGCCCGGCACCATGCCAGACGTGCACGTCTATGCTGTGGAGTCAATGGTAGTCTTCTGAGCGGACGCCGGGAGTGCAGGCCTCCTTCAACCAATCGACGGGAAATTGTTCTGGTCGATATTGGAACAGCCAGGGTGTCTTGCACATGCTGAAGAATGGCGGTTGACGTGGCGTGCGGGGCTGCCACCGCTTGGCGGCAGATGCGCCGATCCTCGCGTGCTGACGTCACTCGGGCTGCGCCTGGACCCCTCACACGTGCCACTTGTCCCTGCGCCAACCTTCTTCGCCACAGGCGCTGCACCGTGGACACATCCCTATGGGTATCGGCTGCGATTTGACGAAGCGACCAACCTGCCCTTCTCAGCCCGATCACCATACCCCTCGTAAAGTCGTCTGTCTGCTGGAAATGCCTCCGTTGACGGCGGCCTGGCATTCTTAGCTATACACGTGTCCTGTGGCACACGACAACGCGTTCTACAATGACTGTCGGCTGAGAAATCACGGTACGAAGTGGGCCATTCGCCAACACCGTGTCCCATTTATCGTTCGCTACGTGCGCAGCACAGCGGCGCATTTCACATCATGAGCGTACCTCAGTGACGTCAGTCTACCCTGCAATTGGCATAAAGTTCTGACCACTCCTTCTTGGTGTTGCATTTGCTCTGTCAGTCAGTGTATATGCATGCAAACAATGTACTGCTATATTCAACAGACGTGATAATCTCACAGGACATGTACATTCTAAACACATTTGTTTAAGTAATTTACCAGTAGAACGCATAGAAACATTAACCTAATATCGAAATCCCGATATAATGAAGAGTGATCGAAACGATATAACATCGTCACAGCTTACTGCAACTTCTGATACTAACATCACTCAACCAGATAAAGAGATGCATAAGGAAGGAAAAGGATAACACATCGTTTCTTTTCCATCGAAGATTTTCATTCTACTTTATTTTCTAACCTAGAAACATGTTCTGTAGCTGTGCAAACATCTCAAGAAGAGAAGCAAGATGCATCAGTAGAAGAAAAAGAAGAAGATTTAATCGCTTCTTTTCTATCAATCCGTGTTAAATTTTCATCTGCTGATAACATTGCAGAAGCACGTACCGCATAAAAACAAGTTCTCCCTTTTCTACACATCAACTGCCTACACGTATTAGCAAAACTCTTTTACCCTATGCACATGTAAGATACTGTAAAGACGTTAACTTACTCGTTGAACGATTTCAACTCCTAAGAGCTTATCAAGGTGCTGGATACACAGTGTATGTACGAGAGATACAAGAAATAGAAGACGAATTAGGCCGTAAGCGTATTATTGTGTAACATAATCCCTTCCCAACACTATCTTCTTAATGTATCAGCTGTTAACATAACAGCTTACTCCCCCTCCTCCTCCGACAGGACATAGTCGTGTTCCTTCTCCTCCACCTCACAGGTCAGCTACGGTCCCACTTCTCATCCTCCTCCTCGCAGTTACTGAGGTTAGCTCAATCCCTCCTCCTAAGGAATAGTCTTTTATCAACAACATTAGTGTGTGCTTCGTGATCGTACGCTATGGAGCAGAAAGAGTACAGCAAACAAAACTGTCAATGCGCATCCTCATACGCAAAATCGTATTTGTCTCACACGAATAAGTAAGGCTATTACGATGTTCTATAAACATGGAGCTTTATCTCAGATGCCGAAACATCTGATTCAATGTTTACCACCGGTATTTTTATCTATGTATGCTGCTCCTTTCGTAAATAATTTTCGAGACATCCTTCCTCTCCATAGTAAGATGTCAATCGATGTAGCTTTATGTACAACCTGTCAACAACATTACAAGCACCGAGGGGTAAAATTGTGATGATGATTGGGATGGACCACATCCGAGGATTGAACACTGTAGTCACACAGTGTATGGATGAACATTTTCTAGTACATGATAACGATGATTCAGAAAAGGAACGAACCACATGAATAACAACAAGGTAAGAACTGCATTATCTTCTTTGTAAAGCATAACATACTTAGTAGAATATATTTCTATATGTTTTGTTTAATTTCAATGTTTCAGGAGGCATTACAATTTCGGAAGCATGCTACCTCTTCGCAGAAAGCTGTTAAGAAGCATAGCAACCTTGTCAGCAGCAAAACGAAAACTGTTGTAGTACATTGAAAATAAATATTTTATTGCTTTCAACATGTTATACTTATTGCATTCCTTTACCTCCTTACACCTACTCATTCTATCCATTAAGGCTTGAGGAAACGAACATGGCTAAACCTGCAATAACTATGATGACGTCATCGCTACAGGTTAAAAACAGAACAATAGCACGTGCTCACACTAGCCTTAAGCACAAGATCGCGTGGTTATAGTAATGCATGTTTAAACTTGTTCGAAAGAGATATAAAGCTATGCCTTGACAGAGGAGGAGGAGGAGCAGGTCATAACAGCCTATGTATAGCCGCCATCTTGTGCTGTGGCCTCTAAGCTAGGCTTCTTCACAAGAGCCTGTGCATTACCGCCATCTTGCGCAGTACAATGAATGTTTAAAAATGTTTGATAGAGATATAAAACTATGCCGTGACAGAGGAGGAAGTAATAACAGCCTATATATGGCCGCCATCTTGCGCACCAGCCTCCAAGCTAGCTTTCTCCATATAACTTGTGTATAGCCACCATCTTGTGCAATCGCCCATGGCCGGCTGATAGGATACTCTGTATAGCCGCCATCTTGATCGAGCGTCCCTGGGCCATCCCATAAGAGCCTATGTATAGCCGCATCTTGCGCAGTAGCCTCTAAGCTAGCTTCCTCCCTATAAGCCTGTGTACAGCCGTCAACTTGTGCAATCGCCCATGGCCGGCTCATAAGATCCTGTGTATAGCCGCCATCTTGATCGAGCGTCCCTAGGCCATCCCCTAAGAGCCTATGTATAGCCGCATCTTGCGCAAGCGCCCCTAGGCTGTCTCTTAAGAAGCTATGTATAGCCGCCATCTTGTGCAATTAGGTAGCCGCCATCTTGCGCAAGCGTCCTTAGGGTGTCTCATAAGAGCCTGTGTATAGCCGGCATCTTGCTGAAGCATCCCTAGGGAGGATCATAAGAGCCTATGTATAGCCTCCAACTTGCGCAAGCGTCTCTAGCTTGTCTCTTAAGAAGCTATGTATAGCCGCCATCTTGTGCTGTAGCCTCTAAGCTAGGTTTCTTCACAAGAGCCTGTGCATTACCGCCATCTTGCGCAGTACAATGCATGTTTAAACATGTTTGATAGAGACATAAAACTATGCCGTGACAGAGGAGGAAGTAATAACAGCCTATATATGGCCGCCATCTTGCGCACCAGCCTCCAAGCTAGCTTTCTCCATATAACTTGTGTATAGCCACCATCTTGTGCAATCGCCCCTGGCCGGTATCTCTCTCCATAAGAGCCTATGTATAGCGGCCATCTTTCGTAATCGCCCATAGCCGTCTCATAAGAGCCTATGTATAGCCGCCACCTTGCGCAGTAGCCTCTAAGCTAGCTTCCTCCATATAAGTCTGTGTACAGCCGTCAACTTGTGCAATCGCCCATGGCCGGCTCATAAGATCCTGTGTATAGCCGGCATCTTGATCGAGCGTCCCTGGCCCATCCCATAAGAGCCTATGTATAGCCTCCAACTTGCGCAAGCGTCCCTAGCTCGTCTCATAAGAAGCTATGTATAGTCGCCATCTTATGCAATTAGATAGACGCCATCTTTCTTCATAAGAGCCTATGTATAGCCGCCACGTTTCGCAAGCGCCGCTAGGCCATCTCATAAGAAGCTATGTATATTCGCCATCTTATGCAATTAGATAGCAGCCATTTTGGGCATACGTCCCTAGGGCGTCTCATAAGAGCCTCTGTATAGCCGCCATCTTGTGCAAGCGCCACTAGCCCTTCCTATAAGAAGCTATATATAGTCGCCATCTTGTACAATTAGATAGCCGCCATCTTGCGCAAGCGTCCCTAGAGCGTCTCATAAGAGCCTATGTATAGCAGCCATCTTGCGCAAGCGCCCTTTAGCCGTCTGTGTATAGCCGCCATCTTGTGCAATTGGCGTCAAGAAGAGCACCTAGCCGTAAAACTGATGTTAGGCTCCTGCATGCTGTTAAGTGTGCTATCTTATGCTAATCTCCATTACCCTACTACTGAAAATAACGTTGGGAAAGACATTTGGCCGTAAAACTGAGGTTACACCCCTTCAAGATAGCGACTCTGACGTTAGACTCGCTCTCTTAGGCGTCAGGAAGGGCAACTCGTCGTAAAAGTGAGGTTGGGCCCCTCCATGAGGTTAGGTTTGTTCTCTTAAGCGTAAAAGGTAAGGTTAAACCCCTCCAAGATGGCGGATCTGAGTTTAAGCATACAGTCTTAGCCAAAATAGCAATGACATTGCCACAGGTCAATGCGGCGGAGGCCTCTGCGGAGGGTCTGATAGAGGCGGCGGCAGCAGAACCATCCACTTATACTATTTCCCAGCACTAAATGCAATACACCATTTCGAATTTTACTGAAAATTACGAACTGATTGTATTCGGTTATATGCACTACCGGGTTGTGTAGTTCAGACGGTAGAGCCCAAGTATGCGGTTTCAATTCCGACTTTGCTCGGCGGTACTTGAAGGTGCTCACATACGGAGGTCTCATGTCGGCAGGTGTACCGGCACATGAAAGAACTCCTGAGGAACAAAATATTGGCACCTTTTCTTGCTAGGGGCTTTACGTCGCACCGACACAGATAGGTCTTATGGCGACGATGGGATAGGAAAGGCCTAGGAGTTGGAAGGAAGCGGCCGTGGCCTTAATTAAGGTACAGCCCCAGCATTTGCCTGGTGTGAAAATGGGAAACCACGGAAAACAAACTTCAGGGCTGCCGATTGTGGTATTCCAACCTACTATCTCCCGGATGCAAGCTCACAGCCGCGCGCCTCTTTGCGCACTGCCAACTCGTATTGGCACCTTAACGTCGCAGATAACCACAGAAGTGGTTATGGGAGTATAATAATAATAATAATAATAATAATAATAATAATAATAATAATAATAATAATAATAATAATAACAATAACAATAATAATAATAATAATTATAATAATAATAATAATAATAATAATTATTATTATTATTATTATTATTATTATTATTATTATTATTATTATTATTATTATTATTATTATTATTATTATTATAATTTTGCCGTGGTAAGTCTCCCCCGGCTCTTTGTATTTTATTCAGCCTGGCCAGGCTCTAATCTTACGCGTAACCTTATATTTGTAACTGTTTTCTTGTATATGTGTATTTTATGTATTCATTTCTTAGCCTGCCTTCCCTCCCTTAATAAAGTGTCATTTCTTAATATTATGTATGGCCCCAGAGGAAGTGGATATTTCCCACCCTGCAAGCGTTTCCCCTCTTCTCATGCCTCCATGTCTTTGGGCTACTTCTCCTGCCCCTTTCGGGGCATCCGATTGTTGTTGACTCGCTCGACACGTCACCTCGCTCCTTCGGAGGTCACGGTTGACCGAACTGAGAGAGAAGATTCTGCTTCTCGTGCTTGAAGGCGCCACACATACGACCTGGTGCCGTGCGGAGGTCAATCTAGGTTCCACTGACACGGAGGTAGGCGCTGAAATTTCTATACTTCCCCGATGTCTTACCAAGTTAGAAAGGGTATGAGGTGGTTGGACCCCTTTTAGTATTGTAATAATATGAAATCAAGGTGTTAGGTTTGCGCAAAACTTATTTGTAATTTTCTTGTAAAAGTCTTCTTGGTGCGTTTACGTAGACCTAATGCTCGTTACTTCTTGTGCTATTTTCCACTTCTGCCGCGGCAGTTTGTTTGATGAGGCATGTCGTACCTCTTGCATGGGGATCTTTAAATTGTAAAGTCTTTCATTATGAGTTGTAAAGCCACGGGTAATGTTATTTGAGGTTCCTTATAATGACGTGGCAAGGTTTTACGCACCTTCGTGTAATGCCAAGTAATGTGTAAGTCGCATCTGTTAGAAACTCGTAGAGTTTCTCTGCAGTTCTAAGAGCTGTTTAGATGTTATGGTAAACTTGTGCTATTCTAAAGTGTAACTTAATACTTTTAGATTGTTAGCCACGTATTTTCTAGAATTACCTGTTGGTATTCGGTGATAATATGAAGTGGGATACCCTCCGCTTAAGCTTGTATTATCTGTATTATAAATTGCTTGGGCTGGTTCCCTAGGTGACATTGTGTCACGGTTGTATATATTATACCAGAATGTTCCTAGAATATATTGGATAGAAAGACTGACGGTTTTTATGTTTAAGGTGCGTAGCGAATGTTGTTATCAAAACAAGGCACTTTGATTTCGACTGCTTATCTGTCCAGCCCCAATGGCCCACCACTTCCTTCTCTTTGCCTACGCTTGCCAAAGGTTGGCACAGTTCTGCTAGCAGAGCGGTCGTGGTTGAATGGGGCTGACCAAGGATCAACCGCTGTATAAGCTTGGGAGAGACGAGTGCCCTGAGGTTGTTTACGTCTGTGGGATCCCTGCATTTCTTTATTTTTGCCGTAAAATGGCTACTCGAGATGTAGCACATCCTGGGGCTCTCCGGAAGGATGAACTTTTGTACGAATTAGCTATTCGCGGCTTGGAATCTAGAGACACTTAAGAGTGACGAGGTATTGTTAAGAGCTAACTTAGACGAAGTAATCACGGTGCCCATCCTAACTGACGGCGAGGTTGGTGGAGCGGCCTCAGTGACTGAAGCAAACCTATCTGATATTTTGTCAGTAATGCAGTTTCTAGAGAGCGATGTAGCATCGAACCACCAACCTAGAAGAGTTCAAGGTCGCATTACTCATTACCTTCCCCGCATCGAAGACCTACTCTCATTAAACTTCAAGGAGGAAACTAGGAACCAAATTAAGGATTTAGAAGCTAAGGCCGGTTGAAGGTTGACTCGTGGCTTAGTAAGTTGGTTGTTAAGGTCAAATATGCTTGGTGTAGTTTTAGGTGAAGACGATTTGGGTAAACATCAAGCGAATTTAGAATCGGTAGAGCAGCATCCTTTACAGTCAACCATATCGTCATATGTCTCGCCCTTTTCTAATATTCGCCATCCGTTGACCTTGATCTTAAAAGAGGCTCGATATTATTGCGTAAATTCGGCGAGCGATACTGTTTCCTTCCTGCGTTTTCTCTTAGAGTTCCAAGACCATGCCTCGGTCTTTGGATTATCACACGCTCGTATGTTACAGATTATTTATCTGCTTGCTCTTGGTGTTTTGTCGCAAAAGATAGTTAATGCAATTGCTGAGCATATGTCCATTCAACAATTTCATGCATATTTATTAACAGATTTCATTCCGGCTCGGGCACTTAATTCCTTAATTCAAATTCCTTTATTCAAATTTATTATTTTAGAGTGCAGCGCGTTGACGAGTCTTTATCGTACTTCATTTCTGACGTCAAATTTTATGCGAGAGTCTTTGCGTTGAACTACTCGGAAGAGCAAATTATCTCAACCATCGTAGAGGGGATTTCTCCTGTTTACCGCTTCTGTTTGTGTATTGCGGCCCATCCTCGCAATTCTTCGGAGTTGGAGGCGATGGTAGTATCCGCCGAAGGAGTTCGTCCTGCGGACGCTCTGCGTGATCCCTGCGTGCCTAAGGCTCTTAGTACTCCTTCGTCACACAAGTCAGGGAATGTAAGGAAATGCTATGCCTGCGGCTCGTCAGAACATCTGCTAAACCACTGCCCAGTTCAATTTTCGGAAGCGCGGTCTTCTGGAGTTAGCACTGGCGTAAATGGGCAATCAAGTAGGTTGGTTTGCTTTAAGTGTGGTCTAGCTGGTCATTCGGCGAGAAATTGTCCGGCAACTTCGAATTCCAGTTGAGTAGGTGAGGGGCAGTCGTGGATATTCCGACTGATGAACCCCGTGTGTCAATAGTGATAAGGGTCTGCCTATTGATCATCCTGCTGGTAAGTGTCCGGTAAAGTGTTTAAGCATCTCGTCCAATCTTAAAGGTCCTGTTTCCTTTATTAAGGTTGATTATGGTAACGAACCCGTATCTGCACTGTTAGACTCTGGCATTGTGGTTTCCTTCATAAGTGAGAAGTGGTATGCCGCCCATAAGTCTATCTGTAAGTTTTCGGACTTGGAACCTGTTCCATTTTGGTGCGTATCAGCCAACTCTTCGAACGTAGAGATTACGGGTTTGGTTAGGGCAAAATTTGAATCTCTAACTTCTCTTGGAAATTTCCATTTTTCGTAGCTGTAAATTTGTCGTGCCCCATCATCTTAGGAACAATTTTTTTCTTATTGAGGATTAATTTTAGACTTCCAGAATAACACTTGTTGCTTTAAATTTTGTAATTCTGTAAAAATGCCGCTAAGTTTTTAAATTCTGCTTCTATCCGTTCGGTTACGCCCCCTCAGAGCGAGATGGTGTGTGGCCTTAGCCATCTGCCTGAGAATCAGGCACAGAGTGTGAGGGAGTTATGTGGCGAATTTTCCGACGTTGTTTCCGAGAAATTGGGTATGACTAATGTGTTGGACCATAAAATCGACGTCTCGGATCCTACACCTGTAAGAATTCCTCTTTATCGACTATCTCCTCCTAAGGTCAAGGTCTTGAAGTAGATCGTCGATAAAATGCTCGATCAGGGAATCATTCGGCCTTCCACCTCGGCCTACTCGTCTTCCATTTTCTCGTCCCTAAACCGCAGGGCGGCTTCAGGCCGGTTCTTGACTATAAGGTCCTAAATAAGAAAATTGTGCTACAGTCGGTTCCTCTCCCTGATTTACACTCGTGCTTTCCATGGTTTAGGAAGGCCCGCTATTTTACGGTTTTAGATCTAAATCAAGCTTATTATCAGATTCCCCTGGCCGAAGAATCTCGCCATTTAACCGCATTCGCCACCGACTGGAATTTGTACGAGTTCTGTCAACTCCCTTTTGGCATTTGCTCAGGCGCCGCGGTGCTATCTAGGCTACTGGATATGAAATTTTCAGATCTTAAGTTCAATTACCTCTACCATTATTTGGACGATTTAGTCGTCTATTCGGAAAGTTTTGAGGAGCACTTGGTACACCTCAAGGAGATATTGACCCGTCTCCGTAAAGCTGGGCTAACGGTTAAGCTCTCGAAGGTCTATTTTGCGAAGCCACAAATGTCATTCCTTGGACATATCTTTTCTCCTGGCGGTGTGTCTGTCGATTTGTCCCGAACTCATGCTATTCGCGAGTTCCCCCTTATAAGCCCGTAAAAGGGTTTGCTCGTTTTGCCGGCATGATAAATATTTTCCGGAAGTTTATCCCCGATTTTGCTAAGCGTGCTGCCACACTGAGCGCTCTCCGTCGAAAAGGTGTTAAATTTGAGTGGGGTCCCTCCCAGCAAGCAGCCTTCGAAGACCTTAAGCTGGCTATCTCTAACGCCGCCATCATAGAAAACGTTTGTGGTTCAAGCTGATGTATCTTCCTCTGCAGTCGCTGCTGTTTTAATGCAGGACTCCGAGTTAGGGAGACGTCCCATCGCGTATGCACCCAGAACCCTTTCTCCCCTTGAATCTAAGTTGGAGGGACTCGCTGTGCTATTTGCCCTCGAGAAATTTCGAAAGTATTTGGAACACGTCATTTTGAACTTGACACGGACAACCAGGCGTTCAGCTGGGTCTTGACTAGGCCCAGAAGAACTGGTTGTTTAGCTCGTTGAGGAATTAGGATTTCAGCTTTCAAGTTTGATGTCCGTCATATTCGGGGCACGGAAGATGTAGTAGCCGACTCTCTAAGTCGTATGTTTTATCCCAGCATTGAACAGGAAGACGAATTAGACCCGGATTCTTTAACATCCTTGTCGATTTCTGGGGCAATTTTGGACGATGCTTCCCTTCTATACCATGATATTGCTAAGCTTCAAGCTGAAGATTCTGAGTTATGACCAGTTATTCAGGAGTTAAAGAAATGGAGCCCGGTTGCTCCTTATATTCTCAGAAATTTTGTTATTTGTTCTCATTCTCGCCACGATCAGGAGATGAACGTGGTGGTGCCCACGGTTTTGATTCCAATGATATTCAAATATTATCATGAAACTCTTCTTGCCGGCCATCAAGGTGTATTTAAAGCTAGGGAAAATCAGGGAGTATTTTATTTGGGAGGGGATGGATGGAGAAATTCGTCAAGGCCTGTAAGATCTGCAGGATCAGTAAGCCAGCGATTAGTGCCAAGGTAGGACTATTGTCATCGATTCAAGCGACGCGCCCCATGGAGCGCATCTTTATCGACTACGTCGGCTCTCCCCAAGTCGAAAGGAGAGGGGAACCGTTTCATCCTAGTTTGTGTGGATGGTTTTTCTTGCTTTACGTGGTTGTTTCCGACTAAGTGGGCTACTACTGATGCCACCAGTAAATGTTTGAAGAGCATTTTTTCTACCTTTGGGCCCTGTCAGTTTTTATTCTCTGATAATGCGAAAGCTTTTACGTCTACGTTTTGCTTTGGCCTGTCCATCTCGCATGTTACGACCTCCGCGTACTAGCCTCAGCCGTCGTACGCAGCGCTGGTAAATCGTAATTTAAATTCCGCTCTCATTGCCTTCTATCATCTGGATGTTTCGAGGTGGGACACATCTATCTCATGGTTAGCCTCTGCTTTCAACACTGCTATCCATGAGGAGCATAAAATGTCCCCTTTTCGCTTATGTTTTCATTCGTTCCTAATTCCCCCTATCCAACTTACGGAGCATAAGTGACTTATTACCCGAGAATATTCACCCTCGTCGTATTAGGGCTAGATGGAAACGTACTAGGCAAAATTTGAAAGTTTCTCATTTGAGGATGCAACAAAATTACAATCAAGGGCGTAAGCCTACCAGCCTGGCCGTCGGCGATAATGTTTCTGTAAAAAAAATGTTCCCTCTGGTAAGCTTGCCCCTCGGTTCTGGGGACCGTGTACTATATTGGAGTTTCTTACTCCTGTTTCGCTGCTACTTAGGGACCCGGTCGGGCAGAGAATATTTAGGGTCCACATCTCCCAGGTGAAACCGGCGTAGTCGCTGGTTTGAGCTGAGGTTTATTATCCTCCAATTGCCTTGTTTCGAAATACTGAAGGAAGGTTTCCTAATGTTATATTGGCATTCTAGTAGTTAGCCTATGTTTAGGGCGCTTTATGTATTATCTATTGTTTGTGTGTCAATTTTCCTCGTTCCACCTTACGCCTTAATACCTACATCTCGTTTACTTTTGTTCTCTCTTTACCTCCATGTCAGATGCCTAGTCACTTCCTGGCCTGGCCCCATGCCTTCCCGTTGGTCCTTCCGTTACTCGGCAATAAGTTCAAAAGACACTGTCGGCTCTGTATTGATTGTTCCTGCTTTTTGGAGAACCCATCTTGCCTGAGTTCGCCGGGAGGGCCCTCCGATGCAGCCGGCTGGTGTGTACCAAGTCTACCGGGGACGATCTTACCTGCTTATAATGAACTTCAATTAATTACATCGACCAGTCATCTTTCGAGTTGGTCGTGCCCTGGTGCTTCGCAACTAGTTATATGAGAGGTTGTTTCGTTCTACTGTGCTCTGTGGAAGGACTGTTCGGAAATTCTGTCTATATACACTGACTGACAGAACAAATGCAACACCAAGAAGGAGTGGCTCGAAAGGGATGAAAGATGGTGAAGAAACAGAGACGGCACGGACGAATAATTGATGTTTATTTCAAACCGATATGCAGGTTACACAATGCGCACGGCATCGACACAGTAGGATGTAGGACCACCGCGAGCGGCGATGCACGCAGAAACACGTCGAGGTACAGAGTCAATAAGAGTGCGGATGGTGTCCTGAGGGATGGTTCTCCATTCTCTGTCAACCATTTGCCAAAGTTGGTCGTCCGTACGAGGCAGGGGCAGAGTTTGCAAACGGCGTCCAATGAGATCCCACACGTGTTCGATTGGTGAGAGATCCGGAGAGTACGCTGGCCACGAAAGCATCTGTACACCTCGTAGAGCCTGTTGGGAGATGCGAGCAGTGTGTGGGCGGGCATTATCCTGCTGAAACAGAGCATTGGGCAGCCCCTGAAGGTACGGGAGTGCCACCGGCCGCAGCACATGCTGGACGTAGCGGTGGGCATTTAACGTGCCTTGAATACGCACTAGAGGTGACGTGGAATCATACGCAATAGCGCCCCAAAACATGATGCCGCGTTGTCTAGCGGTAGGGCGCTCCACTGTTACTGCCGGATTTGACCTTTCTCCACGCCGACGCCACACTCGTCTGCGGTGACTATCACTGACAGAACAGAAGCGTGACTCATCGGAGAACACGACGTTCCGCCATTCCCTCATCCAAGTTGCTCTATCCCGGCACCATGCCATGGAGTCAATGGTAGTCTTCTGAGCGGACGCCGGGGGTGCAGGCCTCCTTCAACCAATCGACGAGAAATTGTTCTGGTAGATATTGGAACAGCGAGGGTGTCTTGCACATGCTGAAGAATGGCGGTTGACGTGGCGTGCGGGGCTGCCACCGCTTGGCGGCGGATGCGCCGATCCTCGCGTGCTGACGTCACTCGGGCTGCGCCTGGACCCCTCACACGTGCCACTTGTCCCTGCGCCAACCATCTTCGCCACAGGCGCTGCACCGTGGACACATCCCTATGGGTATCGGTTGCGATTTGACGAAGCGACCAACCTGCCCTTCTCAGCCCGATCACCATACCCCTCGTAAAGTCGTCTGTCTGCTGGAAATGCCTCCGTTGACGGCGGCCTGGCATTCTTAGCTATGCACGTGTCCTGTGGCACATGACAACACGTTCTACAATGACTGTCTGCTGAGAAATCACGGTACGAAGTGGGCCATTCGCCAACGCCGTGTCCCATTTATCGTTTGCTACGTGCCCAGCACAGCGGCGCATTTCACATCATGAGCATACCTCAGTGACGTCAGTCTACCCTGCAATTGGCATAAAGTTCTGACCACTCCTTCTTGGTGTTGCATTTGCTCTGTCAGTCAGTGTAATTTTCGACCAGTTGGGTTGAATTGGCATCTGTGGACCTTCTTGCCTGTTTTTCGGCGCGTTACCTTTGGACCAGTACTCGGGGACATGTTCCCTGCTGCGCCGAGCAAGTTACTTGCTTTGAAATAAGTCCTATCTCTCTTGCTACTGACATATGGTGTGCTCAAGATACCTCAATGATGAATGAACTTGCCTTCTCATTCAAGAAGCTATTTCCTTCCTGTGCTTTGGCTTAAGGCGGTATATCTGTGCCTTGGGAAGTCTTCCCCGTCCCTTGGTATTTTATTCAGCCTGACCAGGCTCTAATCTTACGTGTAATCATATATTTGTAACTGTTTATTTTATGTATTCATTCCTTAGCCTGCCTTCCCTCCCTTGATAAACTGTCATTCCTTAATTATTAAGTATGCCCCAGAGGAAGTGAATATTTCTCACTCTGGAAGCGTTTCCCCTGTTCTCATGCCTGAATGTCTTTGGGCTACTTCCCCTGCCCCTTTCGCGGATCCAATCGTTGTTGACTCGTCCGACACGTCACCTCACCCCTTGACCGAACTGAGAGAGAAGATTCTGTTTCTCGTGCTTGACGGCGACGCACACTTATCATTAAAAGCCACATTCCTCGTCTCTCAAGTAATCAGAAAGGAAACCATTTTATGTCGCAACTAAGCAGGGTATTTCTGAAGAAAAAGGACGGTAGATATCTAAAAAAATGTTATATGGAATGGAAATATAAAAATAATTGTCGACAAAATCATTCGAGATTCTAAAATTAATGGAACACTGCTTGGGAAATAATAAATTATGAAACTGGTAGGAAGTTATAAAAGAGTCAACAGCCATTGCACCACATATCCTGATTTATTCTTTAGAAACAAATACAAACTGGAAAATAAGTTTGATACCTATGAGGAGAATTACAATTTACCTCCTGATATTCTGAGTTACCATCAATTACAGTAGTAATGGTATAAATTGTATGTGACATGAAATTAAATTTAAAAGGTCTGTCCACGTAAACTGGTAGTATACATGAATTGTGTACAACTAGTGACAAGTAAATAACAATATCATTGTGTATAATTTCTCTTGCTCATTTATCTCAAGTTGCCATCGCATTTGTGCTGCTTTTCAGCACATGAATTCCAATTCTCTAATAACTCAAATTTCCGTTTTCTGCAGTACGAGGTCATTTACTACCTCCTAAAGTAATGCTTTAAACAAGAATTACCTGCTTAAGCTTCTGTGCCACCTCTCATGATATGATACATCACGATTACAAACAATACAGGTGACTACACATTTAATAGATTTCAGACAACTTAATCATTTATAGACTATTACACGGAGCACTATTATAGAGTAAATACACGTGCATAACAGTATTTTGGAGTGTCATCGAGCTCGAAGTGTGGAACTATAGTTTGCTGAGCGGCAACAAAATTATTCTATTCATACAAGAAAGCAAAGATCTACTTCCACTGTTTTTTCACACAATTACACTTTTAAAGATATTTCCACAAATCGAACATCTAGTCAGCCATACTCCACAGTAAGTAGAGAGAAGGGCATTAACGGGAACTTATTGGACAAACAAACCTTCAGGCACAGCAAAACTCCACGACACTTCTCCAGAGAGAGAAAATAATTTTGTGTAATAATAACAATAATGATTCTGAGCCACACATCCTGGCTGTTGTTCAAGGAAAGACCTGTTAGAAAAACGTGGCACTGTATACATGAGAAAAGTGTGGCCTCAATCGTGTGTTTGTGGACTGGTAACATCGACAATTTTACCACTGAGAAAATTTACTATCGTATATATACGCAGATTCATTACCAGAACGTGGACTCTCTCAAGTATGCATAAGCAATTTTCCCTACATAGTCGTATTGTCTTGACGCTCCCCCGTGTGCGTAAGTAGGTGTTCCCAGAGAAGAGAACTTTTATAGAAAACTTATTACCACATTGATCACATTAATATGGACGCTCTTCAGTATCTGTAAGCAGGTGACGCCGAAGATACGACATCTGAGATAACCCATTATCACAATGTTTACAAGAAAGCGGACTCTCACCACTATGTGCAATCAGATATTGCCGAAGATGCGAGTTTTAGAGTAATCTTAGAACACAGGAATGCGACCGGTCTCCAGTATGTGTAAGTAGGTGTTGCCGAAGAATTGCCTTTTGAGTAAACTTAGAACTGCATTGATCAAACGAATGTTGACGCTCTCCAGTATGTGTAACTATGTGTTGCCGAAGTCTTGGTTTTTGAGTAAACTTAGAACCGCATTACTCACAAGAAAGTCGACGATCTCCAGTATGTGTAAGAAGGTGACGCCGAAGATTTGACATTAGAGTAAACATAGAACCACACTGATAACAGCAATGTGGCCGCTCTCCAGTATGTGTAAGCAGGTGTTGCTGCAGATTCGACTTCCGAGAAAATTTAGAACCACATTGATCACAAGAATGTTGACGCTCTCCAGTATGCAAAACCACGTGTTGCCGAAGACTTGCCTTTTGAGTAAACCTAGAACCGCATTTATCACATGAATATCGACGCACTCCATTATGAGTAAGAAGGTGACGCCAAAGATGAGACTTCTGAGAAAACTTATTACCACATACCTTACAAGAATTTTGACGCTCTCCTGTATGTGTAACCAGGTGTCGCTGAAGACTTGCCTTTTGAGTAAAGTTAGAACCACATTCATCACAAAAATGTTGACGTCCTCCAGTATGTGTAGCCAGGTGTCGCCGAAGTAGTGTCTTTTGAGTAAAGTTAGAACCACATTGATCACAAGAATGGTTACGCTCTCCAGTATGTGTAACCAGGTGTCGCTGAAGACTTGCCTTTTGAGTAAAGTTAGAACCACATTGATCACAAGAATGTGGCCGCTGACCACTATGTGTACGCAGGTGATGCCGAAGATGTGACTTCCGAGAAAACTTAGAACCACATTCATTACAAGTGGACAAAATGCACATTACCTCACTTCCTTTTTTCAATATCTTGCACCTATTGTTACATGTACTCACAGGACCTCCGGTCAATAATGCAACGCTCCCAAATCTAAAAAAACAGCAAACTAAAAGTTATTACATTGTACGATCAAGATAACACAATCAAATACAATATCCAGAAGCAAACTCAATATATGTACAAAGACTGCTTCTTATCCATTACATAGCACTCCAAATCTCAATAATTCCAGATAAAGGCTCTAACACATAAGCCCATGTAATTTCCAATTGCCAAATAGAATATATGATAGCTTTGCACTTAAAAACAGCATATCCAAAGAATTCAAGAGGGTCTAATATGGAAGGAATTAATGCGAGAATGCTTCCCTT
Organism: Anabrus simplex; assembly: GCF_040414725.1. NCBI lineage: Eukaryota > Metazoa > Arthropoda > Insecta > Orthoptera > Tettigoniidae > Anabrus > Anabrus simplex. The sequence continues at coordinate 103,188,492 of NC_090274.1, read as the reverse complement.
AGTGATTTCATTACGTGCATTCTTCAACTTTATATTAAATGAAGTTCATCGCATTTAGGATGCCAAATAATAACTAATGTTTTAATAGTTTCATCCTTAGTGAGATTACATGTTGACAAGATTTCTTTATCATCGACAGGGACATTGGCAAGGGCTTCTAGACAATTGGACGTCCAATTTCTGAGATACATATGTGCACTATAATGCCAGGAAGAAATTTCTGACTGAAACTCCTCAGCTACCTCAACTGGGCTAGTACCTGTCAACAAATCAACGTAAAAACAATAATATGCAGTAGGGCGAGATTCTGTATCTTCGTCATCAAGTTGAAGTAGAGATGTCAGACCAAGAAATGGGGCGGAACTTGTAACAGTAGTAAGGTGGTCGTCCTTGATCTTTTCATCAGAGGATTCATGCGACGCAATATTCTGAAGACTCCTGTGGTCGGTATATATTAACACAAATTTGTATACGTTACGAATATATAACAATGTAAGTTATAATAATAAGAATTTATCGCAGCCAGATGGCCATATAATAGGTTTCAAGGTTACAAAGTAAGCATGAAATATTGTCACACAACATACTGCAGTTTAATCTTTGCCATAGTCAACTATGCTCTTCTACCTGTTACTAAACAGTGTTATGTGGTATTTGTCGCATACCAAATACATATACATTCTTTGTTCGATTCATGACATTTTACAATTTTGAATATTATGTGATGGAAGCTGTGTACGACGAGACTTGTGACTACGTTTCTTAGTTCCTGATTTTCCTGTGTCCATCGTCTATCGGTCATTGCTTCCGTTGCGTAAAATACAGTGGTATATCCTGTTGCTACAGATGCTTCTGCTCAAGTACCTTCTCCATTTGCAGGGTAGATTGCAGGTGTAGTTTGAATCGGAGGCCTTCGATATAGAAAGGTTTCTCGCTAATTTATAAATTAATCTAGTTATGAACCTTAAAACAATAGACAGGAAGTCAGGCTGAATTTCAGGGTCAATCATTTACAAAGAGTTCAAAGCTATCCCTTTTCAGGATTCACAACATCTGTCAAACTCAACTCTTGGCTTGTTTGACATGCTAGAATCTTTGAGCACACAATGATGGGGTATATGAAAGCTTGAGTTAAAAGTCACAAGGGGTACATTTTCCATGTGTCCCATTTCACGGTATTACATACAGCTCTTTCAAATCTGGAAATCTAGCAAACATATCTTCAATGTGTTCGAGCAATTTAACAGAATTATGCTTAGACTGAGCTACAGGTAACACTTCAGGACGAACAGGAGGTATGGCATTAAACCTGCCAGAATCATCCATTTGATCATTATTCAAGAAAACGTTCTGAAAATGCCCTTTATTCAGGAGTAAGAAATCGCCGATGGAGTTATTCATGCTACCAAAAGCTTTGCAAATTTTGTGTAAAGAGAATCAATATTTATAAGCCTGGCACACCGAACCTTGGCGTCATTCTTAACACAAAACTCAGAGATAGTGCCTGCAATCCCCAAAGAAATTTGGTCATCTAACAAGGTGAGATAACCTTCCTTATGCAAGGTATTAGAAGACAAAATATCATAGTAGACTTCAGCTCTTAGCAAGATATAAAGAGGAGAACACTGCTTAAATATACTAACACTTAAAATGATCTCACGAGCAATATACCAACTGGAACAATCAATTTTCTGTGCAGGAAGTTGGCTTGTGGTTGTATTCACAACTGCACAGTTCAACGTCAATGTATAATCTGACACATTACAGAACGGAACAAGGTTGCATGTGGAACATTCAGGCGGTACATCAGTATTGCCTATAAAAAATATAGGTAGCCAACAAATCTTAGTACAAATGCCAAGCTTCGTGAAAAGGCTACACGACATTGAGGATAAATGAGTCCCCCAATCCAAAAATTCTTTAACTAGTACAACCTCTCCTGAACTGTTATTCACTACTACATGCTTAACTAAATATCTGAGTGGGTGGCACAATTGAAGAACTTCTAACATTTATATCATTATTGGGAATTGTTTGTTGTTTACATGCAATAAGGTGTGGTGTCCATTGTACCGGTGGCACTTGTGTCGCTTACACCGTTTAGATACATGAGAAGCAAAAAAAAAAACATAGATATCGAAGGTTACTTTCCATCACAAACTTGCAGCGATAATCAATGTTTGTTTGAACATTCTACAATCAGAATTGCTAAGATTATCAAGTTTTCAGCACTTACAATGAAAGAAAATGCTCTTGTTGGTATTATGAAATCAAATCTAAAACGAATGACAATGACAAAATGGCCATGAATCAATGACAATCAGTGGATACAATTCACAATGCCTTATTTTCAGAGATAATGCTTGTTGGCCAAAAGGGTCCAAAATCCATGTCACTGAACCTTGCAATAGTATTAATTACTGGTAAAGCAGAACCATGGCCTTCCTCTCACGCTGGAACTAATCACAGGTAATATAGACACATGGCATGTCATACATAATGGCACCACTCGCCGGTAACACAGACCAGTGGTGTTCCCCACATTTTGTTACTACTCACAAGCAATGGAGACTGATGGTGTTCCTCATACAGTGGGACTAAATACGGTCACCCACGAGAGCAATGATGACGATGATGATCATAATTCTGGTGTAAGGGGCCTACTGGTACGAGGTGCAACAAAATGAAACAATAATTAAAACTCCATCATGTATTCATTGACAAGAATCTAAAGTAAATGATGGTGGCAAATTAGCATGAATTCAAAACAATCAGTGGATCCGATTGACAATGCTTTAATGACTTCACCATGCAGGGTAGGATTAGAAACACATTAGGATAAAACATACAACTTAGCTTGGAGTCCCAATGCTCAATGCTGCATCAGCCTGTTTACATCACGGAGTCGGCGTGCTTTCCTCCTCCACAGAGCGAGTTAGATATATGTTTTTAAGCCCTATAGCCAAGAACATCCCCTCAAGGGATGGTGAGTTCGAATCGATAGTTCAGAAGATAGTTTTAAAGTGGTTTCACATTTTCATACCAAGCTGGTTAACATAACGTCACTGCAATGTTAACTCCTTCTCCTCAAAGACTTAGTAGCGCTTGACCTCCTCATGGACAGAGTAGTGTATGACCTCTTCCTACTCAGTACACAATTCTGTTACAAAATTGAGTAAATCTCAGATTTATCTCTCGGACATATTAACAGACAATCAAACTTACACCTTTATCGAATAGACCTAAATGATTTGCTGTTAAAAATGATTCTTCATCCATTCAGATTAAAATAAATGTCTTCATCACCACCTCCATTAAGAAACAATCGCTGAATCTCTGAGTTCACTTAGCAAATTGGTATTGATATATCTTTACAGAGAATCGGTTCATCATGAGATTCAACTACTGAGTAACGATCGTGTGCCTGTACACTGACTATTTTGGCGAAATTTGCGTACAGTTATCCGTTTCAGATATAATTGTCAGCGTGTTTTGGTGGATCAGCAGAGGTGAAAGAAGGTGCGGGCTGGAATGGGTCTAACTACAAGTCCGAAAGATAAATTTAAAATTTAAATAAAAGTTATATTTTCAGCAGACAACAAAAATTAACAAAATTTTACATAGAATTTGACAACTTAACGAGTACAACAAGTCAAATCAGGTACAAGACCAAGAAAGCAGAAATTTTGATAGATTTTAACAATATGGGCCAAAAGCACTAATTTTTTTTCAATTCCTGAGCTCTCAGCACATAACCAACATATTACCAAAGGGTAGAAAACCCCTCATAACATGGAGCACTTCCTCCCGCCTAGTAATATCACGCCTCCCAGAGGCCTTTTTCAAACCCAAGAATGAGCTGGGCCGCTCTCAATTTTTCAAGCCTATTAAATTCATTACCTAGACTTCAGAATTCACTGCCATCAAGGCACAACTTACAAATATAAACAGGGGTATCTCGTACCCAATCTACTGGGTCTTCGCGTAAAGAGAACAAATTAATTAAATGGCCCCAACATACCAAGTTGAATGGAGGCGTGAACTTGCACTCCTACATGAAGCTTGTTAAAACCTATCTGGCGCTAGGCCGATCAGCAGGGGCTATTCCCATACTATGAAGGTGACACGTATACAGAATAAATTTAACACATTAAGAAGGAATATAAGAACGGTTACAAAAACGTAGTCACCTCAAATTCAAGATGAAGGGGACCTCGAGAGGGTAAAGCACTCTCTATCCCCGATTTACAGTTAAAGTTATATGAACATTTTACAAAGACCAGAAAGATTTTACATGTTTCAATGGATTGTTTACATATTAAAGGTTAAGGACCTGCCCCGAGGGTTAAACTGCTGAGCTAGCAAGAAATAAAGATGTTCAACGGCCATCACCTTGTTGAAGAACGGCTGCCTAAAGAAAGAGGCGCTTCCCGACCCTGCTACATATCCACACGCTGACCAGATGTTGTTCGAGTGGCCAAGAGCCGTGAAAATAAGCAGTTTTAAAACCCTCGCGGAAGCTTCGAGACCTTTCATGAATAATTAAGACACACCCACTCAACTTTATTGGGTAGCTAAAAGTTACACATCAACATCGAAGAAGAAAGACACCATTGGTCAAAAATTAACTAAAGAAATTCGGGATTGGCTGAGTTCAGAACTGGCGGAAAGAAAGATTAATATTGCCAACCCAAAAACTGAAAGAACAAAATTTAGTAAAGACAAACTTTCGAACACAAACTTTCTTCAAAAAGTTCCTTCCCTTCGCACCAGGGTGCATGATTATAGTCTTTTTACTAGAGACATCTGTCAGAGAAGGTCCACACTTCTTGATCAAACAAAAAAACAAAAACAAATCGCAATACACACAGTGGCATTTTCTGAGGAACTGTTGAATTAATTCAGTGGTTAAAGTTCAGAGTTTCTCCGGTAGAGAAGTAATTTATGGCGGAAAATTCAAATGTGCGGCGTAGAGGTGTACCAGCCGGTACAGACCTCTCCCTCCCCCCACCCCAAATGTCCTTCCCTGAGGTGACACAGGAAGAGTTCGTTAACAAGGTTATTTTCAAAAAAATCCATTTTTAGTGGTTGCTAATTTGAAGTTAGTTGGATTCCAGCTTCCTTGCAAACAGATGTGCGGGAGAATATTAAAGAAACGTTAATAGATGAAAAAGTATTTTACGTTGAATAGAAGACGAATTTAGAAGAAAGAAAAGAAATTTCAAAGTCTTTTTGTTGATAACTTGTTAGACTCCAGACTTAGAATGACTTGTTTGCCGTAAAATACGAGGTACATGTTGCTACTTTTAACGGCAAGACCAGCCGTCGCTGCCAATGTCCAGTCGAGATCGCCCGGACCCCTCAAGTACCCTGAGATACCTCTGTGCCGCACTATGTGAGGGGTAGTCCTGGTGAAGCCCGCCGCCGACGCGAAGTTTGTTTACAGTCCAGAGATAAGCTGGCGGATGGTGCGCCGCACATCAGCCTGTGCCGGGAGATAGACTCCGGCGCGCCGTACCCAGGAAGACATCACGGGAGTGGGTTGGGCCCTGACCCCACCATAGTAGGGGTAAGGCACCGAACGGCTGCGGGGCGCGGAAACAGTAAAATCTTGGCGGCAGAGATGTTGTTGGAACTAATGCTTTAGGGTAGTATCTTGGTGGTGAGGCAGAGGGGTCAGCGGCGTGGAGACATTTTTTTTAATGTCACTGGAATGGTTTAGCAGGAGACGGGAGCTTGGTAATGGTCGTACAGGAAAGGACAGCAGAATAACCGTCGGGCAGATTTTACATACATATACAAAGGTAGATGAAAACACCAAGTGCAGAAGGCCTAAGATTTAGCACACAATATAACCTCCCGAGTTGCAGCAAAATGTTAATGACAAAGTTAACAAGGATTTTACACAGGCTTAATTTGTGAAATATGGACCCTAAAGATCCTCTCGGTGGCTGGATTGCCCACTAATATTGTTACTCGAGTTAGGAAATCCAAAAGCTTGTAAGGCCCGTGAAATCACGGGGCAAGCTTGCCCGAGGGAACTAAGTTCTTGACCATAACTTGGTCTCCTATTTTTAAATTGGTGGGCCTCTGTCCATGATCATATCTTTCCCTAACCTTTTCATGAGAAATTTTAAGGTTGGCCTTAGCCTTCTTCCGAAGATCTCCAATAATATCTGGATCTATTGTCTCAAAGGTTGGAGATCGGCGTGTTGGGTACAAACTTAAACCTCAATGAAGCTGGAGTAAATTTATGAGATTCATGAACCGCCGAATTCAAAGCGAAAGCTAACCAATGCACGGACGTGTCCCACCTCGAATGATCATCATGATGATAGGCAATTAGAGCCGACCTCAGATTACGATTGACCCGTTCGGCTAGGGATGGCTGAGGATAATATGCAGAGGTAGTCACATGAGAGATGGACAGATCAAAACAGAATTAACGGAAGAGACTGGAGGTGAAAGCTTTAGCATTATCGGAAGCACTATATTGACACGGACCAAAAGAAGCGAAGATGGAATTTAAACACGAAATGGTGGACTGAGCGGTAGCCAGCTTAGTTGGGAATAACCAGGCAAATCTTGTAAAACCATCAACACACACAATGATAAATTTATTGGCATTCTCCTTTGGTTGGGGGAAGGGTCCTACGTATTCGATGTAATGATATTCCATGGGGCGCGATGCTTGATGGGAGGACAGAAGACCTAGCTTGGTGGACATGGTAGGTTTACTTAGCCAACAAGCTTTACAAGCTTTTACCAATTCACGAATTTCTCCGTCCATACCCTTCCAAATGAACATCACTCGGATCTTTTCTCGAGTTTTAAAGATGCCTAAATGCCCCCCCTCATGGCAGTTTATGAAGATCATAGGTACAAGAATAGCCGGAACCACAACTTTCATCTTTTGATCATGCCTCGACGGGCAACATAAAACACCATTCCTCAATAATTAAGGGACGACATGTTCTCCAGAAGAAAGGGTTTACATAATAGGAGCCAGCACTGGATCTTCACGTTGATATTTTTCAAGATCCCTAAACAACACTGGAACATCCGTTAGTATGGCATTTACACCCGGGGGTATAGAATCGGGAAGTGAAGAACAGTCTTCCTGTTCAGAGGTCTCTACATCATTGGCAAACATCCGGCTTAGTCCATCTGCCACAACATTTTCAGTTCCTCTTATATGCCTAACATCAAACTGGAAGGCAGAAATCCTGATGGCCCAGCGGGCTATGCGACCAGTGCGACGCGGCCTACCTACGACCCAACGTAAGGCTTGGTTATCTGTCTCGAAGTCGAATTTGACATGTTCCAGATAGAGGCGGAACTTTTCTAGAGCAAATAAGACCGCCAAACCTTCAAGTTCATAAATTGAATACTTGGCTTCTTGAGCCGATAAAGTTCTAGACGCATAGGCGATGGGTCGCCTCCCTGGTTCAATCTCTTGAAGGACTGCAGCCACCACCGACGACGACGCGTCGGTTTGGACGATACATTTCTTCGAGAAATCAGGCATGGCAAGAACGGGGGCATTACACAGAGGTAATCTGAGATCTTCGAAAGCGGCTTGTTGAGAAGGACCCCACTCAAATTTGACGCCTTTCCTACGAAGTAAGTTCAAGGGCGCCGCTGTATTAGCGAAGTTAGGAATAAATTTCCTGAAGAAATTCACCATGCCAATGAATCTGGCAATACCTTTGATGTCCATAGGGGGTTTGAAATCACGGATGGATTGTGTTCTAGAATGATCTACAGCGACACCATCGGGCGACACAATATGCCCTAGAAATGACATGGAAGGATTAGCGAAAGCAACTTTGGACAGCGTAACTGTTAACCCTGCCTGACGAAGGTGATTAAGGACCTCTTTCAGATGATCAAGATGTTCTTCAAAGGTCTCAGAAAACACGACGACATCATCAAGATAATAGTATAGATACTCAAATTTTATGTCGGAGAAGACCCTGTCTAGCAGTATCGTAAGCACGCCTGCTCCCGTGGGGAGCCCGAGAGGCACGCGGTTGTATTCATACAAGTTCCAATCCGTGGCAAACGCTGTAAGATGTTTAGATTCTTCAGCTAGAGGGATCTGATTACACGCCTGGTTGGGGTCTAAGATGGTGAGAACTTACCTTTTCGAAACCATGAGAAACAAGAGTGAAGGTCGGGAAGGGGCACAGATTGTAACACCACCTTCCGATTGAGAGCCCTATACTCAATAACAGGCCTGAAGCCACCTTGGGGTTTCGGAACAAGGAAAATAGGCGATGAATACGCCGACTTAGAGGGCCGAATTATACCATCTTTCAATATCTGATCTATGATTTCTTTCAGAGCCTTCATTGTAGGTGGAGATAGATTATAAGGTGGAAATCGAACAGGGATCGAATCCATAACTTCAATCTTGTATTCAATAAGGTCAGTAACACCAAGAGTATCGGAGAAAACTTCTGGAATCGACTGACACAACTTACGAATACTATCAGACTGCTCCTAAGGAAGATGTCTAAGGTCTAACAACATCTCATCCTGGGTAGGCGAAACAGATGAACATGATACAGAATTACATTTCAATAAAGGGATTTTACAATTAAAAGCAAATTTGAAGGTGCACGACTTTCTCTGAATGTCGAGCACAAGGCCGGTGTGAGACATGAAATCCGCTCCTAATATAATGGGGCAAGACAAGTGCTTAGCCACAAACAATTTAAATTTCCAAGTAAATTTGGCAATTCTAATTTTGGGATACAGAAAACCTAACATTTCTACTGGAGAAGTGTTAGCCGAAATGCATTGAACCGAAGACGAAAAAACATCAGAAAATTAACAGATTTTAATTTAGAATACCATTCAGCCGAAATAATGGAACACACACTCCCAGAATCTAATAGAGCAGTGACAGGTTCATTATTTAATTCAACTTTGAGAAATGGTACTGGTGCGGGGGAATCCGCCGCAATCCTAAGACATTCTTTAGGGCATTCAAATGCGGGGTTGGAGGACTTCCTACCATGTTCTGATCCTGAGATTTCGGCTGGTTTACTTCGGGCTGAGCCTCGGAAAGATGAGTTAGCCGACTCAGCCGAAGCCATTAGTCACTTTTGATTATTGGTGGAAGTTGCATCCGAAGTTGAGCAGGAGGGAGTGCTATTAGAATTCGGGCAATTCTTGGCTATATGGGAAAAAGCGCCACATTTAAAACAGCCCCGAGATAACCCTGCTCCATTCTTTGCCCCGTTGGATTTGATCAAAGGGCACTTGTTGCGGAGATGGTCTGCAGACCCACAAGCATAACATTTGCGGTTTACGATGGTTCGGCGAGGTGGAGGCCGAAGATTACTTAAAGAAGGAGGGGGCTCCCTCGCCACGCGTAGTGTGTCAGCATATCTAACTCCCTCGGCTGAGACAGCCATAGCTTCTAAATGGCAAAAGATTGCGGACGCGACGCAAAACACAAGTATGACCTGTAAGATGGTGATATTCCTTCCACAATGACCTGTACAATTTGATATTCAGGGAAATGTAAAGCAAATACCATAGTGTAAAATTTAATGTCTTGGATGAAGTCGGCAAGATTTTCATCCAGTCGCTGTACTCGGTAATAGTACTTCTGAATTAGAGAGGACATTGCCCTAGCCGGAATGAAGTTTGCTAATAGGTGGGCGTGGAAGTCTTCTATAGAGGATTGCTCAGCAATGCCTCGTACTATTCTGTCTGAGAGAACACCAATGGAATAGCGATAAATAATCTGTAGAATTTGACACGGGGAAAGCGAAAATACAAGAGCATGATCCTGAAACTCAACTAAAAATCTAAAAAATGCAATGACCTCATTAGTAGAGTTAACGGAAAATTTAGAAATACCCCTGAGCAACATTGCTAATGGATGAGGCAAACTACTGAACCCGGGTGACATAGTAGGTAAAGGCCTAAGGGGCGGAGAAGCTGTTTCAGAAACTGCATTATTCAACACAAAGGGTGGAATGGATGTGCGACGAACGGACTCAGTTTCTAATAGGGCAGATGTTTGTTGGACTCCTACAGATTTCCTACTTTCTTCCCCCGTGGGAGAATGCTCCTCGCTAACTACGTTTACCAGAGTGGGTTGGTCGGTTTTGCGGGGTTCTGCCCCAGTTAACAATAGGCTAACCTTACTGGACAATTTAGAAAGGATTTCGAGAACAGCACTAGCCTCCTTCCCTTGAATGTCATTTAACTTCAGAGACAATAGATCAGTAACCCTCTTGTAAAAATGGAACAATCTTGCTTGTACACGTTTAAGTTGATTAGGTGATGGATCACCCCCTTCAAAAAAAAACTAACTACAGATGCTAGCTCAGTAGCATTATCAGTGATCGTGGAGAGAGCGTCATCAATATCCTTCTCCCCCAAGATGGGGATACTAATCGGCAAGTCAAGAGAATCTTTAAGCTTGGTGGTATCGGCCCCAACCGTGCCTCCAGATGGAACAGTTCTAATAGTTAATTCGTAAATCAATTCCTCCTTTCGCAAATAGCCGGGATGAAGGACATCGCGAGGGCCGGACATGATGACAAACAATTTACAAATTTAGAAAAGTCGAAAAATTCCAACGACTGAGAAAATGTTAGAGTTCAAAACAAAAGCAATGTTTAGCCGTCAAAAGGGGCTACAATGCGACCCATTCAACCACGCTCTGCTACCACTTGTTAACGCGTTTTGGTGGATCAGCAGAGGTGAAAGAAGGTGCGGGCTGGAATGGGTCTAACTACAAGTCCGAAAGATAAATTTATAATTTAAATAAAGATTATATTTCCAACAGACAACAAAATGTAACAAATTTTTACATAGAATTTGACAACTTAACGAGTACAACAAGTCAAATCAGGTACAAGACCAAGAAAGCCACAAGCCCTAATTTTTTTTAATTCCTGAGCTCTCAGCTCATAACCAACATATTACCAAAGGGCAGAAAATCCCTCATAACATGGAGCACTTGCTCCCCCCTAGTAATATCACGCCTCCCAGAGGCACTTTTCAAACCCAAGAAAGAGCTGGGCCGCTCTCAATTTTTCAAGCTTATTAAAGGCATTACCTAGACTTCAGAATTCACTGCCATCATGGCACAACTTACAAATATAAACAGGGGTATTTCGTACCCAATCTACTGGGCATTCGTGTAAAAAGAACAAATTAATTAAATGGCCCAAAATACCAAGTTGAATGGAGGCGTGAACTTGCACTCCTTCATGAAACTTGTTAAAACCTAAGTGGTGCTAGGCCGATCAGCAGGGGCTATACCCATACTACGGAGGTGACACGTATACAGAATAAATTTAACACATTAAGAAGGAATATAAGAACGGTTACAAAAACGTAGTCACCTCAAATTCAAGATGAAGGGGAGCTCGAGAGGGTAAGGCACTCTCTATCCCCGATTTACAGTTAAAGTTATATGAACATTTTACAAAGACCAGAAAGATTTTACATGTTTCAATGGATTGTTTACATATTAAAGGTTTCGGACCTGTCCCGTGGGTTAAACTGCTGAGCTAGCAAGAAATAAAGATGTTAAACGGCAATTACCTTGTTGAAGAACGGCTGCCTAAAGAAAGAGGCGCTTCCCGCCCCCTGCTATATATCCACACGCTGAGCTAGATGTTGTTCGAGTGGCCAGAGCCGTGAAAATCAGCAGTTTTAAACCCTCGTGGAAGCTTCGAGACCTTTCATGAATAATTAAGACACACCCACTCAACTGTATTGGGTAGCTAAAAGTTACACATCAACATCGAAGAAGAAATATACCATTGGTCAAAAATTAATTAAAGAAATTCGGGATTGGCTGAGTTCAAAAGTGGCGGAAAGAAAGATATTATTGCCAACCCGAAAACTGAAAGAACAAAATTTAGTAAAGACAAACCTTCGAATACAAAATTTCTTCAAAAAGTTCCTTTCCTTCGCACGAGGGTGCATGATCATGGTATTTTTTAGTAGAGACATCTGTCAGAGAAGGTCCACACTTTTTGATTTAAAAACAATCGAAATGCACACAGTGGCATCTTCTGAGGAACTGTTGAATTAATTCAGTTGTTAAAGTTCAGAGTTTCTCCGGTAGACAAGTACTTTAAGGCGGAAAATTAAATTGTGCGGCGTAGAGGTGTACCAGCCGGTACAATAATAATAACCATCTGCATAATTTTTAACTTTGGTGTCTGTCGGTTTGTCTCTTTGTCTGTTCTTCTATAACTTGAAAACTACTGGATATATTTCCACCATACTTCATATTTGGAATCCACCTGTCCTTGGGTAGGGTTTAGCGCAAATATTGTTTCTAAATCCCTGAAATGACTGTGGGTTTTTACGAAACCAAAACTGTGATTTTGCACTCCCTCAGAATGTACACAACCAAACTTAATGGAAATCTGCCTGTCTTAATGAAAATTAATTTCTAAACCTTTATTTCCATCGGATCATTTCGATAACAGGATTAATAAGGGAGATGTCATTAACGGACCGTTTTTCGGTACAAGTCCCACCGGACTTAACGCAAGAGCGGGTACGTGTAAAGCGTATTTCTTACAGCTTGAAAACTACTGAAGATATTTGAACCTAACTTGATATTTAGCATCCACCTGTCCAAGGGAAGGTTTTAAAGTCAATACCATTTCAAATTCCCGGAACTGACTGGGGTTTTATAGGGAAACGAAATGGTGAGTTTACTCTCCCACAGTACATAACATACAAGACCATCCTGACTGGAAATAGACCAAACTTGATGGAAATCAATTCTAAACATTTTTATGTGCATTTTTCGACAGGAGGATTAATAAGGAAGTTATCATGAAAGGTGGGTTTCTCAAGTTAAGTCCAGCGGACATGGCCCTAAAGGTGTTATATATGGAGCAGATTCCTTATCTATCTACATAAATTATATCGTAACGACACTGTGCCTCTGCATTGACTATTTTGGCGAAATTTTGGTACAGATATCCGTTTAAGGGGTCATAATGACCATCTGCATATTTTAAGCTATAGTTTCCTGAATGTCCTCTGAATTTTACCCCCCTCGCCCAAACTCAAGATTGCCTCACAATCTGCCACACGAGTTGGAAAATTGAAACTAAGCAAAATTATACGTTTTAGCCGGTAACATACAGAAAATTTTCAAGATCTTATAATTTTTCACTTTTTATGCCAAAGAATATCGAAATATGGAGGCATTTTATTGGCGGTGCAGACCTTCGTTTCGAGGTATTTCGCAGCTAAACTGTAAGTTCTATCACAAAACGGATGACATGATCTCCGTTCAATTAGGAGTGATCTACAACGTTGGTCCTGCGACATTTTGTCGTCTCTCTCTCCGTTATAGGGTAGATTTGGCTGTATATTTCGATTGTTCTTAAATGTTGTGCTTTTTACACGTATGTTACTTAGACTGACACGCTTATAGGAAAGGAAGAGTCATAAAATTTAGCACGCACACTGACACAACCAATGGCTATATGCGAACCAAATTTAATGATTCTAGCTTCCACATAACTATGTAAAAAATAAGGTAAAATAATAAAAAAATACACAAATTTCAATCCATTCATGTATCGTAACTCAATGGAACACATCAATATGGGAGAGACGAGAATTTTTTTTAAGACCAGACATGTAGATCGATAAAAAGGACGTCTGGGGAGCAAACCGTTTGTTGGTATGATGTACCGTTCAGGAGCAGTAAATCTCGAAATGAAGAATTGCACTTAACACCGTGCTCGTGCTTATCTGCCCTCTATCTAAATAACATCGTAACAACCATCTGGCTGTACAATGACTATTTTGGCGGAATTTCCGTACAGTTATCTGTTTCAGGTGTAATAATGACCATCTGCATATTTCTTAGCTTTGGTGTCTGTTTGTTTATCTGTTTGATTATGTGAGTTCTTGTAACTTGAAAACCACTGAATATATTTCTACCAAACTTGATATTTAGAAGCCACCTGTCCTTGAGAAGGTTTTAGGGCCAATATTATTGCCGAATACCTAAACTTACTGGGGGTTTATCTGAAACCGAAACCATGATTTTGCACTGCCTCAAAATATGTACATCCGAAATAATGGAAATCTACAATCCTTAATGGAAATCCTTTTGGAAAACATTTTTTCTCATGTGAATTTTGCTACAGGAGATATCAGATATCATGAACGTTCGGTTTTGCAGGCTAAGTAAAGCGGACTTGGCCCAAAAGGTGTCGTACGTGGAGCAGATTCCTTATCTATCTATATAAATAAAATCGTAACGACTGTATGTGTCTGTACATTGACTATTTTGGTGAAGTTTTCATACAGCTACACATTTGAGGGGTAATAATGACCATCTGCATATTTTTGGTGTACTTCCCTGAAAGTCCTAATATTTACTCCCCTCAACCAAAATTAAGATTGCGGCATAATCTGCCAGACGAGCAAGAAAATTGAAATTTGGCAAAATTATACGTTTTAGGCTGTAACGGACAGAAAACTTCCAAGATCGATAAATTGTTCACTTTTTATCCCCGAAGAACATCGAAATATTGAGTCAATTTTAATGATGGTGCAGACCTTCGTTTCGAGGTATTTCGTAGAATAAACGGGAAGCCGTTTCTCATAACGGATGGCACAATCTCCGTTCAATTTGTAGTGATCTTCAACCTTGGTCTTATGACTTTTCGTCGTATCTGTATCCCTTATACGTTAGCTTCGTCTAAATATCTTGATTTTAAGAAAATTTGGACTTTTTACATTCCTAATTCATTTTTTCAATCACTTACAGGAAAGATACAATCATCAAACTCTACATGAACATTGGTCCACTCAATACCCATATGTGAGCCAAATGCTATGTCACATAATTATCCGAAAAGTAATGCAATGTTAGATAATCTTACACAAATTTCAACGTATTCAGCGTCTCTAACTCAATCTGACACATGAATAGATTAGATGCGAGAAAATATCATAGGACCAGCCATTTAGGCCACTAAATACTGCGTCTTATGGTACAATCCGTTTAGCAACAGTTAATCTGTAAATGAAGGTCTGCAATAATTTCAACATGCATATACTTTCGTATGTCGATTTATTTATATTCATTGATGTCGATTTGTAGCGATCGAGAAAGGGTGTGTCTGGTATTGTAATCAGGACTCCCCACAACGAATTTGATTTTCGGTAGGAATGGTGTCCTCCTCCAACTCCTGTGTAACTGGCATTAGTAAGGGGCCTACCACTGTAATGCGTAATTCACATCTCGATTTGACTTGCAGAAGGCAAGTGAGCGTGCAATTTTCTACAAAACTCCCCCACCCGAATGCGATTGGCTGTAGCGAAGGGTGCCCACCATTATAAACAAGTGTATCCATCTAAAATGTGACTAGCATTAGGCATAGTGGCCTGCTATTTTAATGGAAACTCACCAACATAGTGTGACTGGCAGTAAGCTGGCTGGCAGAAGAAAAAAAGGCCTGTCATTATAATGATAACTAAACAACCCAATTTGACTGGTAGTAGGCAAGTTGACTGCTATTATAATAAAAACTCCTCAAGTGGAATCTGTCTGGAAGTAGGAAAGGAGGCCTGCCGTTTTAACGAAAACTCCCCAAATCGATTGTGACCGCGCAGTAGGCAATGGGGCCTGCAGTTATAATGTAAACATCCCAACTCGATTGTGAATGGCAGTAGGCAACTGAGCCTGCTTTTATCATCACATCTCCGCAACCCACACTTTACATTGAAAACGACGTATGGGGACCTCCCCACACTATTTCTCGGATAACGCTAAGGGACATGCAATTTTAAAACAATCTTATTTACTGCACGCACAGGATTTACTTCGATATCCGTATACAATGTAGAATACCGTAGCGAAGCACGGGTACATTTGCTAGTAGGCAATATAGTACTGGAAAGGTGAATAGTATGGCAAAGCAACTACGAGCTGCAACATAACAATTTCACCAGAATCAAGCAGGGAACACCATCGGTAAGAAATATACGACTGCGCGAAAATCGTCCATGGTGTCTGGAAATACCCCACCATTATCACAACCGTGAGAACAACAAATTGCGATGGCGGAGAATGCAGGGAAGGAGGCTAGGAGCAACCGACGCGAAATCGGGAAGTTGTGGGTTCGGATCCCACCGGTGTCCGGCTGGCCTTTTTTGTTCTGTACATAACATCTCTTCAACACGTACTGAGCCACACCCACCCTACCTAAAGAACACACACAGTGAATCACGACCATCGTAAGGAAACAAATTAGCCGTGGATCCCCGATCAGGAAGGGCGAAAGACACAGCCCTGAGCTGAAAACGTTATTCTGCTCAAACAATTCAAGCTAGCAACTAACACTACTTCGAGTAAAAATCCGTATAAATGATAGATGAGAATTTATTGTAATGTAACATAAATCAAAGGGATTAATTTAATGAAATAATCAGTAATAATAACAGGGTAATACATACATACTCGGCGTCAGCCCAAAAGACAATCGTACCAAGGTTTCGTGACCTCATGCATAGGGCACAGTTACTCTTGAGATGTTAGCATTTATTCAACCACTGACCTCGCTAATCAAAACTGCGAGCTGGATATCATTTACTCAATCTTTATTCGATCTTTCCTTCGGCGAGGAATAGAAACTCAATTTCAAGCGTGGGAGTCATTTATCTATATCAAACACCTTTTTTCTTTCATTTATTTAACAATACCTCTCTCATATCGATTCCCACACGCCAAGGAGCAGATTAAATAATAAAGTGATAAAATCAGAGAACTGCCAGACAAAGGAAATTATCCAAGAGAGGCAAAGACAATGCTCCATGGAGCAATGAACGGAAAACAAAACAATAAGAGTAACATGGACCAGCCCATGGCTATGAAAGATATAAACCTATACGGCGAGCTCAAGGTCGTAAACGACTAGGACGCCACCAAAAAATAAAGACTTCGCACCCAAGAGAAAAAGAAGCGCGATAGGGAACGAATTCAACAGACCGATACGTCATCTTGGCACTCAGCTCATTCATCTACACATTCATTCAATCACGCGATCCTTTTGCCCCCAAAGGCAAATAATTCCGGCAGACTGGTGCGAGTAAATAAAAACAAGGCAACTCGTAGAGTGCAATTCAACATTTCATTAATAAGGTCTCACGTCAATAGTAGATATATAGCTCACCTAGGGCAAATGAGAGTCACGCGTAGATCATCACCTACATACTGCGTACGGCTAGAACAGACCTTCCGGCCGACACACAGACCATACCTCCAAATAATGGCAAAATGTTTCATCGAGAAACTCATTTAAAACAAACAGAGACCAGATTTTGACGCACCATAATCACCTTCTCAACTCACACACATGCCATTCTCGCCCCGAGTACCAAGATGGGCTTCGGTCGGCCATAATAAAAAAGGAAAAGAAAACCGATAATATACAAAGGAATCAAATTCAAAATGTTCCATTACCTCCTACATCTCTTTATTCACCGGCATAAATAGCACAACATTTAATTCACGGAGAAGATATTGCAAAGGTCTCGCCGAGAAAAAAACGTCGAAATACATATTCTATTGGAACAGTCAGATACCTACTCTTGGAGACATCGGTAAAATCACATTGGAAACCAAGCTAAATTACCATGTTTCAGTTCTAAATGTATGTAACACGACCTAATAGGTAGTGTTAGAAATGTCTTATCTGACTCCATATTTATATGAAAACATGCTTTATTTTCTCTCATGCAAACTATATTGAAATTCACCTTCTGCAATGTTATTAAAGAAAAACAAGAACAACAACCATATTATTAGCATATTACCCGATGATGAATGTTTACTCCTAGGAACTCTCAATCAACAGTTCATAGAGATGACAAATCCAAAGAGTATCAACGAAGTATTTACAACATCCTCCCACCTTGGAATTGTGGGAACAATTTCAAAACTGTACTCTTCTATGGGGTCCTCCAACTCACCCCACCTCAGTCACAGTACTTGTCGTTAGCTATCACTACACGGCCACTTTTTGTCGTATACGAACTCTGTCCTGATGTCGCCCCGAAGTTCAGTTTTCTTTTAAAAGTTGTTTGGTCACTATCTACCTCCAGAGGGTAAAGTCTTTCAATTGGACGAATCAAAACTCCATCTTTCGTTTTCACTTTAGCCACACCATCGCGACCAGGGAAGAGCGTTAAAATTCTTGCTAAAGGCCATTCTACCCTTTTCAGTTTCTTGCCTTGTTTTTGGCTGACAGCACTATTAACGTGGGACAATTTATCTTTACCTTTTACCACATTGTGCTCTCTCGACTGAAGCATTTAAATTTCTTCCCTGAGCTTCATATTTTCAGTCTGTTGTTTCTCGCTGTGGTTTTCAAGGTTCGAAATGACAACTTTCAAATGTTCCAACTGAGTATAATCTAGCCACCTCTTCTTTCCCACGACCTTCTAAGGTCCCTTCAATCTCCTCCGGTGGCGGAGGTAATTCCGCGACTGTCTCAGGAGTGCGATCCAGACCATCTTTTCCTTGACTGTCACTGGAAGACTCAGTCACGCTTACTGAATTTTCGTTTCCTTTAGAGAGAGATATGATTTTCTCCAAGTTCTCATCCAGAACTGTGATTGCTGCAGACAAGGAATAAGAAGTTGACGAATCATCTTTCGTATCCTGCAGCACGGTGGACCCAATCTGTTGTAAAACAACTGCAGTCTGTTGTACTATACTCTGCAAACGTCGTTCAGCATCTATGATTTCTGAACGCAGAGCACTAGTTTCAATGCTAACAATTTGCAAGTCCTGATTTAATTTCTCCTTTTCATCCTTTAAACACACATTTTCATTGAAAATGACATTCTTCTCTGTATTTAATAATTCTATTATACTAGCAAGTTTCTCTTTCTCCTCGTATAAGGCATTTTTCCCAGTAACTACAGCCTCAAGATATTCATTCGACTTCTGTTTCTCAGATTTCAAGAAATTGTTTTCTTCAGCAAGGATATGTTTCTCTTTGCTGATAAATTCTAAACATACAGTCAATTTACGATTCTCCGACTTCAGGATGTTATGTTCTTGTATAATGATATTCTTCTTTCGCACAACCGATTCCAAACGTTCATTAAGCTTATTTCGGTCAGACTTGTATTTACTGTTCTCAATGACGAGAGCATCTCTCACTTTACAAACTCCAGCAAAAACTTCACTAAGTTTATGTTTCTCTCCCTCAAGTCTGGAATTGTCCTTCAATAATGCTTCATTTGATGTTTCAATATTCTCAATCAACTGCTTCAGTTCATTGTTATTCTTCTTAATACTCTCACTATCCTTCAAGATAGACTCATTTTCTTTGGACAGCGATTTCAATTGTTCGTTTAGAACATTTTTATGTTTCAACTTTTCTCAGTACTTTCTCTTTCAGCTAAAATAACATTATCCTCTGCATGACTGTCTAATAAATGATCCATTATTTTCACGTCAATTTCATGAAGTTCCTCCATTAAATTTTCTAAACGGTTAAAATTTGACTGCAACAAGTCACGATTCTGCGAGGTAATTTCTGTTACAAGAAACTCTTTAATACATTGAAACTTCTTTGTTACACATTGCCTAATAGGCGTCCTACCTTTCTTTAGCCGTTCCATGTTGCTTCCTTTTCTTCTTGGATAGGAATAATTATTCACGAATCTCACGATTACTCACAACATATATTCCTCTCTCGCCTTGGACAGGAATATTCAAGGTAATTTATATACGTCTCCGATCATGTCGGGGGTCACCAAATGTTAGAAATTTCTTATCTGACTCCATATTTATATGAAAACATGCTTTATTTTCTCTCATGCAAACTATATTGAAATTCACCTTCTGCAATGTTATTAAAAAAACAAGAACAACAACCATATTATTAGCATATTACCCGATGATGAATGTTTACTCCTAGGAACTCTCAATCAACAGTTCATAGAGATGACAAATCCAAAGAGTATCAACGAAGTATTTACAACAGGTAGAAAGTCGGTTTCGATTAAAATGCGGTCGTGAAAATTCAATATTCATTGACTTGGCCCCCAACGGGCGACGTAAACGCACTCTACAGTGTGATGGCAGTAGTGCAAGACCAGTAGCTTAGATCCTTTCCAACAGAACAAAGATGGCCTAGGTCACCATAGCTCAACTGGTAGAGCAAACGACGCGAAATCGGGAGGTTGTGGGTTAAGATTCTACTGGTGTCCGGTTGGCAATTTTTGTTTGGTACATAACATACTAAATGTACGTAACACGACCTAATAGGTTGAAAGTCGGTTTCGGGGATAGTTATCATCCTGCAATTGTAGTCACACTACTATTAAACAGAAAGCGCAGACATCATTCACAACAACCTAAACAATCTAAGCAGTTATTTGCTTTAGAGGGGCTAATTTCCTTCAAATGTATAAAATGTTAGAGCAAATGGATTGGTCAAGGATTGTAGAATTTACAAACGCTGACCAGCCTGTTGAGTATTTATATGCTCAGGTACACTCCGTATTTTGTGAAGCTGTATTAATGAAGAATTTTCACACTAAAAAGAAATATCCTCCATGGTTTTATAAAGACATAATAAATAACCTGAAACTCAAAGAAATATTCAGAGTATAGTAAGGTAATATTTAGCCAGTTAAGGAGAGTAACGAAATATATGATCAATAAAGCGTATAAGAATTATATTTCTAGACTTGAAGAGAAGATAAAAAGCGATGTCAAACAGTTGTGGATCTATATAAAATGCAAAAGAAATACCAAGGAAAGTCTGCAACAGGGCATGAAATTTAACAATATCTTACTTAATAATAACAAAAGTATAGCTGATGGCTTTGCGAACTTTTTTTGATCGGTATGTTCGAAACCTCCACCAACTTATGATATTCCTGACTCATCTGATTTATATGTTAATTATCCGTTATCTTTAGAATTCGTGGATGAAAAGGAATATGTTAGCTATTAAAAATTAAAAATTAAAGGCCATATGGTGTTGATGGAATACCGCCGTACCTACTGAAAGCATGTTCAAATGTGTTGGAATTCCCCTTACGACTTATATAACATTGTGGTAAAAACGCAAACCTTTCCAAAAGTACGGAAGATAGCAAAAGTGTGTCCAGTTTTTAAATGACGGGACAGTAAATATATTGAAAACTATTGCCCTGTTTGTATTTTATGTGCACCAGCTAAGGTATTTGAGAAAATAATGTACACGCGTATATTTAAGCATGTGAGGGTCGCCATACACATTAGTCAGCTTGGTTTTATGCCTGGTAGATCAGCTACGACTAATCTATTAAAATTTATACAATTTGTGCATGCCCTTTTGAATAATCAAGGACAGGTCGACGTAATACACACGGATTTTCAAAAGCTTTCGACAAATTAGATCATTACATTAACTAGACAACATTGGAAACAATCTCCGAGAACGAGACCGCTAAACTGAGAAGAAATGAAGAATGCTGCTATTCTAATTATTTTGAATTCAACGGCGTTTTTCCATCACTTATCACATGCATTTCATCTGGCACATTGTCTCCTCTCAAGTTTTTCCGCTCCCCTCCTAGCCATTCATAGTGTTGGCATTTCTACAACAACAAAAGAAACACTGTCGGCCTGAATTTTCAACACAGGGTTTTCATCCTGTTTTCTGGATCGTAATCGAACTAGGCACTTATTGTTCGTTTCCATCTGTATCATTTCTCTTTTCTTCTTAAGCTAACACACTTTTTGGACTCAATTATGTTTTATATTAAGCTTTTTTCACCGAATTTGTCTCAGCGAGTTATTTATTGCTCAATCTAAATGTAAATATTGTACTGTATATTGTCATTGTATTATTTCCGTCGTGTCTCCTTTGCCTTTCATTTGTTCCTTCACTATGTTGTTTAGCACATATTTAGCTTGTATTATCTAGACTACTTTAACCCCCCGCCCATATTTCACTGAACGTGGCCCATCTAATGATAGAATTATTGTTTGTATTGAATTAGGAGGATACATTTATTTTATTGCTCCATCTAATGATAGAATTATTGTTTGTATTGAATTAGGAGGATACATTTATTTTATTGCTCCATCTAATGATAGAAGTATTGTTTGTATTGAATTAGGAGGATAAATTTATTTTTTCTCCTTTTTAAATTAGACCATGGCATTTTAATTAGAAAATTGTCGCGTTTTGGACTGACCCATCCTTGCTTAAAAAGCTTGCCTGTTATCTTACTGCATGGAAACAATATGTTTGCTATCATCAACATGAGTCTTATGCAAACAATGTTACTTCTGGTGTAGCCCTTTATCCTTCATTTTATAATATTAACGATTTGCCCACTAGAATTAGATTTTCTCAATGTTTATTACATGCTGATGACGTGAAACTTTATAAATAAATTAAAAATGTTGATGATAAGTCGAAATTACAATATGATTTGGATTTCTTATACGCATGAAGTATTGAAAATTGTTTGCGACTTAATATAAATAAATGCTGTTTTCTTCAGATTTCAAATAAGAAAAATACATTGAATTATAAAATATGAAATTAATAACGAAGAATTTAAAGTTGTCCAATCTGTTAATGACTAACGGGTAATTGTTACTAGAAACTTTAGTCTCAAGGAGCATATTAATACTATGGTTGATGATTCCTATAAGAAATTGGGTTTTTAATTAGAAATTCAAGAGATTTCACTAACACGTATGTACTCACTTTATTGTTCAATAGTACTGTCCGATCAAAACATGATTATTCATGTATAATTTGGTCTCCATGTTATAAATATTATTGAAATTGAGTTGAAAGAGTGCAGTAACGCTTTTGAAGATATCTTCATTATAAAAAATTTAACATATTTCCTTTTAGAAATTATGTTTCATATGAATTTTTGCTGAATGAATTTAAATATGTATCGCTAGCCAGTAGGCGTGTAATAGCTCAACAAGTTTCTCTCTATAAGAATGTTAATGCTTTAATTGACGATAATAGTTTGCTTCACGAGTTATGCTTTAATGTTAGAAAAGGAAATTTAAGATTTCGGCAATTGTTCATAACTCCATTCTCCAAAACTGTATTTTTGAGAACTCTCCGTTTATCAATATGTGTGAAACATACAATACTGTGACTTAATTAATAAATATCATATAGATCTTGACTTTGTGCATGAATATGACACATATGTAAATATATTAAAATAATTTTGGTCGACAAAGTGATTTGTTTATATGTATAATATTTACACGACTTATTTGCAAGTTATTTTTTAAATGTAGTAACAGACTTCCGTATATGAGATACTGTTTCATCCCTTTCATCATCTCATTTACATAGCATTTTCATATTTTCTTCTTTTTGGTATTTCTGTGTGATTTGTGTCAAATAATTCAAAAAAGCCACCTATAATTGGAATGTCTCTCTGTTGGTGGCACATTTTCATAAATAAATAAATAAATAAATAAATAAATAAATAAATAAATAAATAAATAAATAAATATAATACTACAAAGATTTTAAGTTCACTTCTATCATTCTTAGACCATGCAGTATTTCAAGACACAAAAAGCTAGTGCTCTGCCACCTAAGCTACTTGGCCTAAGTTAGTCTGCAAAGTTTCCACATCACCTTTGTCCAGTCATCCTTAGATCAGCCCTTTAGGCTGATGACAGTGGAGCTCTAACCTCCTAAATTAGACTATATAGCTATCTCTCAACAAGCTGCCTCTGTGGATCAGCGGTAGAGTGTCGGCCTCCGGATCCCAAGATAGCGGGTTCAAACCCGGCAGAGGTAGTTGGATCTTTGAAGGGCGGTAAATAGTCCATTCGACACTCCATGTCGTATGATGTCGGCATGTAAAAGATCTCTGGTGACACCCGACAAAATTCATTAAATCTCAGCCATAGACGCCCAAGAGAGATTCGGTTTACTCGGTCTGCCATCTAGTGGGGACCTAGAGTAAAACGGAACGTCGAAATTGACGAGCAGACAGCCAGATGGCGTAAAATTGAAATGTCTGCACATGGTAGCTGAGGCCATACGATTATTATTATTATTTATTATTCTCTCTCAAAAAAATTCTTAAAATTCTGATCCAAAGCCTTAATCTCTAATTTATGTAAACATTATGGTATGCGATTAGAAGTCTCTAAAGTTCAAATCTATAAGTTCGAAAAGTTAAAATCAACAAGTGAGTCACTCCGTGGTCGCTCAGCTCTAAGATCGACCTCCATTACGTCCATATAACAAATTCAAATGTGTTAGGCGTTACACCACATTCCTAGTCCCATATAAACAATGTATACCCACTATCTTGTGCAGAACTATATGTTCAACTCCGATTCCCTCAGGATCAGTATTGAACATTACACCATGGCCCTAGTCTCATTAGCCAACATCTTGTTCCATGTCCAGCACCGAGTCCCCAAGATCACCCTCCAATGTTTCCCCTTTATGAATAAAGCATACGTATTAAGCCTTACACCATGTCCCTAGCCTCATTAGTACAAAGTGTAGCCGCAATTTTGTTGCAATGTCCGCTGCGAGGGAGCTAATGCTTCTGCACATTGCACAAAAAATAATTTTAAGTAAGTTGTCAAGTTTGGAAGCAGTATTTTGAAGGCAGTTAATTACCTCGATCTTTGTGAACTAAAGGATGGAGAGGGATACTGGTAATGACTTAACTGTGTTTAGGTACATATTCATGCGTTTCCCTGGCTCATTATTGCCACCTTTAAATTTCTCACTGAACGTTGAGGCAATGGCCTCGGGGGAGGCAACTATTGTCATTAGAGTAGAATGTGTGCTGATTTGCCGTATTAAGGTATTAACTTATGTTTTTGCTGTTGTTACTTATCTTGTTTATGTTGTTTTTGTATGCTTCGGTAATGAATTTCTTGGTGGCATTCCTCACACATTTATATTTGTCCCACATAAGATTGCGTGTATCCTGTTTCCATTTCCTGTAAAGTATATTCCTTATGCACATCATTTTGACTATTTATTTTGTGATCTATGAAGCCTTTTTTTTGTAACGATGGGTAGATTGCTTCTTAGACGTTATGATAGCAGTTCCCAGCCAGCTTTCTTGTAGTAATAGACTACTCTAATATATTATTTTACTGGTGTTTTCTTGTATTTTGTGTTAGCTGTAACTGTTAGGTGTTCGGAGGAACAGGGGATTACTGCTGTTTCCAGTACTGAGGATTGGAGGGTTAGTAAGGACAAGAGTTTTCATTATACAGGTTGGTTCAGTAATTAATTATTCAAGGAACAAGTTGTAGAATCCTACAACGAAAGTTGCTGCTAACGGACTGATGGGAAGAGGCAGGAGGTGAGGGCAAACACGCTGCCAGAACATTTCCAAGATAAAATCACCAGCCTTGTAGATACTTTTAAATCAATGTTGTATATTTTGTTCATGATTTAGAGACAGCAGGTATTCCTCATTGATGTCACCGGTGGAGTTCGGAGCTCGGTACATGGAACCCAAAAGGAACTTGCTTCCAGAGAACATGAATTCCACCAAAACAAATTCTGCCATTGTTTCCAGCAATTCAAAAAGCACAGGATTGAATTTGGGTTTCATGGCAATAAGTGATCCTCCCCCTGAGGTTTCCCAAATACTATGTATGACTGAGGTACCACTTCTATGTCATAGATTGACGAATTCAGCCAGGTTTCACTAATGAACACAATTGCAACAAGAGTGGCCAGAACTGCCTGTCTACACTTCACATATTTCAGGCTGTAAAACACAGTAACTGTCCTGTTATGTGCAGTCCAATATTCTGAGTGGCTAACATCATTATTTACACTGCTTGATGTCATGTTAAAAAAGATTCTGAGATTGAGGTGAACTACATTTCCAACATGACCATGTCTCCACCCCTCGGTTAATCTTCTACAGTAGAGATGTATTAATCATTGCACATGTTCTGTGGACTGGTGAGTAAAAATTGTATATGTCGCAAACAGCTGATTCACATTATGTTTATAATTACACATGTCGCATGCATTTGAATGAGTCTTCTGAGTTAGGTCCTGGATTCAAATCCACATCTCCACTAAGAGCAACTGAACACATCACAAGGTAGGGAAATAATACGGGCGGTTTGGAAATTTTGCTCCCTCCGGCAACCCTCCAACCCCCCAGACGTCCGATACCCATTCCTACTGTAGCGGTATAATTATGAGGACTATATGGAATTACCGCTACACCGGAAATCAGTTCGTGTGGAATTTAAAAGAAAAAGAGAAAGGAAACTACTGTTTAACCTTGCCCAATGGAACGCAACTCTGCGATGATTAACTGTTAAACGTTTAGGGTTCTTATTGGTGTAGATGGTAATATAACTGTGGGCAATTGCTTCGCCACTGGACTTTTATTGTACGTTTTTGCGTATGAACTTGCTATTGGAAAACTCCGCTGCTTAACCGTCAACTGTTCTGCACGGCGCTCCCTAGCTGCTGTTATTCAAACTCTAACTTCTGTTCCAGCGTTCGACGAGTGCAGGCGTGATGTCGCTTGCCTTGCTGCCATTCGCTATGGCAGGCAAGAATGATTTGAATCCACCGTGAGGTGATTGTGATAGGAAGGCGTAGGCCAGTGTAATACTTTTATATTTACGTTTTCTTTATTTGGTAGTGATGTAATTGAAATTTGTGTGAAAATTTGGAATACAACTTAATGCGTGACTCTGGACTGGTAAGTGATCATCTAGCATGACATTAACTCCAACAGACTTCCCATGTAAACTACGGTGCATTTTTCTGCAGTGAGTAAAACGCCAACATGGCTACCGTCGTCGATGTTTTTAAATTAATATTTTTGGGAGACGTCTTGTGAACCACATCAGTTTACTACTTACAGGAGAGCAATGTTAATTCACTAAATTATATTCTGAGAAGATTTTTGTGTGAATCTTTTTGAAAGACAGGTATTAAAAATGTCAATAATAATAATAATAATAATAATAATAATAATAATAATAATAATAATAATAATAATAATAATAATAATAACTGTTTTCTGTCGAGAACTCATAAAATCTAGTTGAGAGTAATGTGCTGGTTTCATAAACATTCTTATGGTTTTCTTACTCCCAAAACTGCTAGGGTTAATATTAATATCGTGCTGCATCTTGGTGATGTGATAAAGATGGTTTTCCAGGCATTAATAAAATGGAATTGTTTCCAGGCTACTGGATAAATATATTAGCTGTTGGACACTCTCTCAAAATTATATTTTGTTAAGGTAAAATTTTAGGTAGATTCATTATATTTTGATCCTTCTGAAGTATAATGAAGTTGCTAATTTTCTTAATATTATTTGCCTTGTATGCATTGTTATATCGATCTTGTGACCGTTGGATTGCCTTATCTTGATGTTGTCTATGATATTCCGATGCATTTTTAATGAATTCCGCCAATGTAAATATGCCCTACCAATTATGTTATATTTAAACAAGCGAATAATTTCTATTGATGGACATACTTTCGCGCCATGAAAACAGTGTGGTTTCAAACGACCTCCTCTTTTAACAGGAGCTGTGACAAGTAAATGTGTGTGTAGTCTGTTGTACTTCTAGCCTCATAAGGGCGACTGAATATTCAAAATTAATTTAAACCCTAGTGAATACTGAAGCTACTATGTCATCATATGAGCCATTATATTTAATGTCTTTGAAACTAAACAAGCTACTGAAGGCAAGAGTAAATATATCGATATCACAGAAAGAAGGTATTAGCGAAATATCACTAATGAAAGAAATAGGGGTTTCAAAAGAAGAATCATAAAGATGTACAGAGGTATAAACGGAGACAGAATCAAGTGCCTAATACACAGCAGGTTGATTCTCTGGACTGGTCATGTTGCAAGAATTGCCAATAGCAAAATCATGGTCACCCAGACATCCCAAGAACACCTATTACATTATGGAGAAAGGAACTGGGATGGTAATATTAATAATCATTGTACTGGTTCAGATAAAAAGTGGTGCCAACTATTGCAAGCTGTGAACTTCGTGACCATATCAATGAATTCAATCAACAAATTATTAAACAAATTAATTTAAAACGCCACCTAATTGATACTTTATTTCTTGCCTTTTGGCACAATTACAAAAACATCATCATATACAGAACATGTTTCGACAATTTAGTGGTCATCTTAAGCTGCCTTTAAATAACTTAGCTGAAACATTTTGATTAGTAAGTACATTAAAATCTTAAATTACTTTCCCATGGAAACTTACAACTATTGCTTAAATCACTTGAAATTGGAGGGGGGGGAGGGGGAATAAGTGTGGAGGATTTTAGTGATGTGGTGTGTAAAAAGTTACTTAATTACAATTACTTAATTAGAATTTGCGTCTACGGTAATATTTAAAAAATTATTTCCTAATTGAACATATTAAAAAATCTTAAAAAGTCTGTATGGGCACTTTTAGTAAAAACACTAGGTGGCCTGATGTTGCCTATGTTAAAATCGATGTGTATAACAGTCTTCAAGTTTATTATTGATTGTCTGTTGTGTTGATTATCCTCCTTTAAAGTTGCCTTTTATTTTTAGTACCAGGTTGTGTTGAACTGATAATATACAATGGTCTTATGGTGACTTCTCTATTGAGTTGCATCAAATAGCGGTCTTCAGATTTAGGCAGCTTGCCTCACAATATGCAACCAGCAGAAAGTACGTAAAATTTTAAAATGTGTCGTTCAACGAAATTGTTCTAATTTAGTTTGACCTCGGAAAGAAGGTATTGGTAAGGGGTATATTGTTTTAACTCACCTTTCTGGAATGGTGTTTATACTCCGCCGCCTTGGGACTGTTTTCGTGTACACGATCTAGTGTTATAGCGATGTGTCACAGTGTGTTCGTTTGTATGATTCGCCGGAGAGAGGGGTAGCGAAGTCGTGTCGTCATCTAATACGTCTCGCGAAGGGGGAGAGAATACTAGCTGTGCTTCCATGACGTCGTGTTTGGTTATTTTACTTCTTCGTCTTATTTGTCTTCTGTTTACCCATTCTATGTATTCAATTACATGCTCATATAGGAGGTTATGTTGGTCATTCATTTCATTTAAATTCCTTACTTTGTTTTCTAATTTGTCGAGAAAAATGTGGATTTTTCCTAGGTTGTTCATAAGACTTCCTTCATTAATCTTACTAAGGATATGAAGATCTTGCTTGATGTTATTGAATATATGGCTTGCCTCTGTCATATGAGCTCCCATAGCAGATAATCTCCTATACTTCTCTGCATTAACATGCTCCTGATATCTAATTGTAAGGCTTCTCCACATTGTCCTACATATGTTTTTTTACACTGATTGCATATCTACTTATAAATGCCTGACTACTGAAATTCGTCATCCTTAAGTTTACTGACCTTGTTATGATTGAAGAGTCTATGTTTCGTGTTGTAGTTAGTTGAGTATGTTACTTCGGTGCATTGTTTCTTAAACGAGTTTGTTATTTCGTAAAGCCTCGGGTTATTAAAGGTGAATTTCATTTACACCTTCGCTTTCTCCGATTGTTGCTTTAATTCTATTTGTTGTTGATATTTGCACTTGGTAATGATTTTATTGATGAATTTCAAACTATAAACGTTAAAAAGAGCTTGCTGGCAGATGTGAGCTAGTTCCTCCTTCCTGTCTTTTTCTTTTAATGGAATTTCATAGGCCCTGTTTACGACGCTATAGTAAGCAGATTTCTTTTGTGAAATAGGGTGCAAGGAGTCGCTTTGTATTGTGGTCGGTGTAAAAGTGGGTTTTCTGTGTATTCCTAAATGGAACTTCTTGTTTTCCTGGATTGCCCGAATGTCTAGAAAATTCAGTATGCCTTCTTGTTCTTCTACAGTAAATTTAATGTTAGGGTCTAGGTTATTTAAGGTATTTAGAATGTTGTGACTGTTATCAAGTTCATTATTTCTTATGGCATAAGTGTCATCAACATAGCGCAGCCAGGGATCTAGTCCTTTAATGCGGCGTACTTTCTGAGTGCGTTCTAGGTAATCGACGTAAATATTAGCTAAAATCCCAGTAGACAGAGCTCCAATAGGGAGTCCATCTTGCTGATATATTCTATTATTGAAAGAAAAGAAATTATGGTTAAGTACGAATTCCAAGATAATCATTACATTTTATATTTCAAGTTTCCTAAAGCGTTTGTGTTCCAATAGATTCTTTTATAATCTTAATGGTGTCTTTTATGGGAATATTAGTATACATATCTTTAATGTCAAAGGAGCTTCTTGTGTGGGAGGAAGTTAATTTAAAGTCTTTAACAAGCTTGCAAAACTCCTTGGAGTTTTTTTAACGACGTTTTGGTGAAAGAACGTAATTTGAGTTAAAACTTATGGACGAATTGAGAGGTTTTGTATGTGCGACTTTTACCGGTCTAATAGGAACATCCTTTTTATGTAGTTTAGGCTTATCCCTTGCTTTGGGAAGTCCTGGGTTCATATTTATGAGCTTCTGTATTTCTAGGTTGTTTAAGAGGAAGTTACTTTGTTTTAGTATTCCTTTCAAGTTCCTTTGTATTTTTAGGGTGGTGTCCTTCTCGTGACCTTAAATTTGTTGTTATGGAAAAAGATTTCTATTTTCTTAATGTATTCGGTTTTATTATTACAACTGTTCCACCTTTATCGGCTTTCGTTACAACTACATTACTTTGTCTAATTTTACGTTGAAGTTCTCTATCTATCTTTTAATAGTCGGAAATCGATT
Source organism: Anabrus simplex (assembly GCF_040414725.1). NCBI lineage: Eukaryota > Metazoa > Arthropoda > Insecta > Orthoptera > Tettigoniidae > Anabrus > Anabrus simplex. The sequence continues at coordinate 103,157,726 of NC_090274.1, read as the reverse complement.
CTAATCCTTTAATTACACTGGGAATATTTTTCCTACCTTCGTACCTTAGATCGTTTTGAATACCAATTGGTAGGGTCTGTATGGGCGATTCAGTTTCTGCTAACGTTTGTATTAGTTCTTGACTTTTATTGATACTATGCCAATTGAGATTTGGTCCTTTCCCTATCATTTGTAATTCCTGTTCTGTGAAGGTCGTGTTCAACAAATTTTTGACAGGAGGTGGGAGTTTTTCATTATTAAAGGGTGCCTTAAGCTGTGGTGTATTTTGTTTTGCTGGTGCATTGTTTTTTAGATTTTCTAGTTTCTTATTTAATGTGAACTGTTTCTTTTCCATTAGACACTCTATTTTATCTCTACTGTATTTTTGTACAGAATCCCATTCTAGCGGTCACTAGATTTGTTGAACATGAAAGGTGCGCTTAATAAAGTTCCCTGTTAAGGAACGATTTCTTCCTGTACATAAATTTGATTTCTCTTTTAATCCAAAGATGGTTGATTGTTCTTTGTATTGTAATTTGGAATACAGAATGTATGTTGTTTCTTTGCGTCCCTTTTAAAATTTTGGAATCAGGTAGTTATTAAGACATTCTTTAAAAATATTGCATCCTTACTTACTTTTGCAAGTTTCATCTTTAGTTTTAGACAGATGTTTGCACTATTTCTTGCTTGGTTAGAGTTAGTATTGCAAACTGTGCACTTCATGACTGCATCGATGAATTCAATCACCTAATCATTAAACAAATTAATATAAAAGGTTCGGTTAGGTGGTGTTTTAAATTAATTTGTTTAATAATTTTTGATGGTGCCAACTAGGCGGCCTGCTGATCACTAGATACTACAGGCTGACTTATTGTAATTTTGTGGAATTTTCTCATGAGCCATGATCAAACCAACAAGTTCGATCATGAGTGAAGTACAGGAGACAAAATTCGAGAATGAACTTGATGGACCTGTTCTCGCCTTGAACCCAAGATATTGGGATATCGAGGACTTCACTCATTGTCTTGTCTGCAGAGGAAGCTACTCAACATATAAACAGCAAATTCCATAATGTCGAGGATTAGAGGTGTAAAATCTAATTAAGCTAAACAGTACTTACTTGTCTTCTTCTATGACACAAGCAACCAACTGGCCTACTGTGTGTTCATCTACACTTATTTCATTCTTAATATCGCTGGAAGGCTGTAAGGAACAAAAATGCAGAACAAAGTAAGAAACGTACAGTAAACAGATTACAAGAGTAAAAGTTTATAAATAGACATGACATAGCTAACAAAATAAACTACATAATTGCACAATAATTACAATTTATTCTCCCAATATAAAAATGAAACAAGCAAACAAGTGTTAAGTCAAAGTTATATGAAGTACAGGAACAAGAAAAGGAACCCACAATAAGATAAAGAGGACAGCACTGGAAGAGGGAGAAAAAGAAGAAAAACTTGAAGGACGACAATAATCTCTGCAATTCTTTTCTTCTTTTCCTACAACTTCCTGTCACCACGTTCATCCTTTGTGTGTTCTTAAATGACTGATCACTTGTTTGTTTCTCGTGTTCCCACAGATGACTCTGATTGTCAGATAGACATGCGTTGGATCTTAACCTGAGAAAGGCCGATCTCTTTCTTGCCTACCATGTTCAAGTTCGTACAACAAATACTCAGTTGTTGGACTTTTCATTGACTCTAGACAATCTGAAGGCATTATTAATATGGACTTAAAATATTTACATGGTTCATGGTGACTGTAGTCACGTCCTAGTTCGTGAACCATGGACAACGGCTGAGTGGCCTAGTAAGTGGTCCTGAGAGTCGGGATACCAGTTGCTGTGGAATGGGAGTGGGCATCTCGGACATATTCTGAGTCATGGCCCTCCTTGTGCTCTGGCGACTTGGGCTATACAATCCACCGGTGGTTCATAACCCGTTAGAGGAGATATTCTCACTTGGACTATGTGTAAGTAGGGTAGCATCCTGCTTCACGAATTTACCAAGCTAAGAACATTTTAAGCAAACCTCGGACCTATGGGAGTAACGGAGTCCCACTCCCATTTGACTGGCGAGGGACTCCTTGGAAACAACTTGGCGAACGAAATGGAATTCGATGGGGAGCTATCAATATTAATGGGGCTTATGGAAGAATGAAAGTAGAACTAGCTGAGCCAGCAAAGAGGGTGCTCCTGGATGAGCTAGGAGTAAGTGATATTAAGGTAAGGGGAGATGACGAGGAAGAGATAGGAGATTATAAAGTGTACTGGACAGGTGTTAGAAAGGGAAGGGTAGAGTATGGGGTAGGGCTCTTTATCAGGAATACCATTGCACGGAACATAGTTTCTGTTAGGCACATAAATGAGCGAATGATGTGGGTAGATTTGGCAGTTGGAGGAATTACGACGAAAATTGTCTCAGTGTATTCACCATGTGAGGGTGCAGATGAGGATGAAGTTGACAAGTTTTATGAAGCATTGGGTGACATCGTGGTCAGGGTCAACAGCAAGGATAGAATAGTGCTAATGGGCGATTTCAATGCGAGAGTTGGAAATAGAACTGAAGGATATGAAAGGGTGACTGGTAAATGTGGGGAAGATATGGAATCTAATGCAAATGGGAAGCGTTTTCTGGACTTATGTGCTAGTATGAGTTTAACAGTTACGAATACATTCTTCAAGCATAAGGCTATTCACCGCTACAGATGGGAGGCTAGGAGTACCAGATCCATAATAGACTATATCTTAACCGACTTCGAATTCAGGAAATCTGTTAGGAATGTGAGAGTTTTCCGGGGATTTTCCGATGATACAGACCACTATCTGATCTGTAGTGAACTAAGTATCTCTAGGCCTAGGGTAGAGAAAGTGAAATCTGTCTGCAAACGAATAAGGGTGGAAAATCTCCAGGACGAGGAAATTAGACAGAAGTTCATGGATATGATTAGTGAGAAGTTTCGAACAGTAGATAGTAAGCAGGTTCAGGATATAGAAACTGAATGGGTGGCATAATCGATGCTGTAGTAGAAACAGGAAGGGATTGCCGAGGAAGAACTGTGTGTAAAGATAGGAAAAGGCGAACATCTTGGTGGAATGATGAAGTGAGAGCAGCTTGTAAACGTAAAATGAAGGCTTATCAGAAATGGCCCCGAACAAGGGCCGAGGCAGACAGGGATTTGCACATAGATGAAAGAAACACAGCGAAATAAATAGATGTTGAATCCAAAAAGAAGTCTTGGAAAGATTTTGGTAATAACCTGGAAAGGCTAAGTCAAGCAGCGGGGAAACCTTTCTGGACAGTAATAAAGAATCTTAGGAAAGGAGGGAAAAAGGAAAGGAACAGTGTTTTGAGTAACTCAGGGTGAACTCATAAGATACTAGGGAATCACTGGAGAGGTGGAAGGAATATTTTGAATATCTTCTCAACGTACAAGGAAATCTTCCTGCTGGTATTGCAAACAGCCAAGTTCATGGGGAGGAGAAAAATGATGTTGGTGAAATTACGCTTGAGGAAGTGGAAAGGATAGTAAATAAACTCCATTGTCATAAAGCTGCAGGAATAGATGAAATTAGACCTGAAATGGTGAAGTATAGTGGGCAGGCAGGGATGGAATGGCTTCATAGAGTAGTAAGATTAGCATGGAGTGTTGGTAAGGTACCTTCAGATTGGACAAAAGGAGTAATTGCTCCTGTCTATAAGCAAGGGAACAGGAAGG